>NC_029786.2:105113993-105118479 GCF_000816755.2 Arachis ipaensis | reverse complement strand
AAAATAAGAAATAATATTTTATGAAAAAATTTAAATTTCAGACGTTCCACATTCTATACTTATATATAAGGAAATCACAGAAATCACAGAAGTCCAAAGGTTCATTCTTGAGTTATGATGGTACGTTGGTAATCGATGTCTAATCTAATTGGTTGCGCAGTAATCACTTTATTTTTTAGGTTGAACATGCATTGAAAGATGTTAAGAGTAGGGTCTATTGAAAATAAGAAATAATATTTTATGAAAAAATTTAAATTTCAGACGTTCCACATTCTATACTTATATATAAAACGGAGGAGGAAATCACAGAAGTCCAAAGGTTCATTCTTGAGTTATGATGGTACGTTGGTAATCGATGTCTAATCTAATTGGTTGCGCAGTAATCACTTTATTTTTTAGGTTGAACATGCATTGAAAGATGTTAAGAGTAATAATGTTAGGGTCTATTTGAATTATGCTTACGAGACATGAAATACAAAGGGCGAGGTGGAAATAAATTGGATAATGTATATCTAAAACATTTAAAACATGATAAAATTAACTAGATTTAAAAACGTATTTTCAAAAAGATTTTAAATATTGAATTTTAACATCATTTTTATAAATATAGTTAAAAACAAAATATTTTTATTTTAAAATTTGATACTTTACTCTAATCTTTTTTTTATAATTTTCTTTTGTAAATAACTGAAATTTAAAAAATGAGAAGTTTGGAGATCAAATTTTGCATGAATTTTTAAAATTATTTAAAACAATTATAAAAAAATTGATTTAAATGTACAAATCATATTTTAAATTTTTTTTACTTATAAAAATGTAATTTTTTATATATTTTTGTTACTTTAAAATTTTCAAAAAAATTGTTTGTCATTTATAATTTCTTAAAAATATTTTGTTCACAAAATAGTACTATTTTAATAATTTACTCAAAAATGTAACTAAACAAAGATATTTACATTTATTGTTTACTAACATCATGTATCATAATTACATAATTTGTTGTCCAAGGATTTTTACAATAATTTTTAAAGATCGGTTTAAAATTATAATTGGATAGGTAACCGTTTTATGTCGATAAATTAAGTATATAACGATTTTTATGCATATCTTTTGTATAATTATTTAAACAACATTAAAAAATTTTTACTTAAAAACAAATTATTGTAATAGTTATAAAATTATTTTTTAAAATAGTCAAAGAGAACGATTTTATTTTATTGTTATAAATAATAAAAAGTTAAATTTCAATGGTAACACTATAAAAAATTATTATCTAAAATCATCTAATAAGAGAACAATTTTAACGCATTATAAAGGTTAAAGTACTAAATTGGTCCCTTATATTTGGACATAATTATGTTTTGGTCCTTAAATAAAGTTTAAAGTGTTCTATTTAAATCCAAACAAGTTTTATTTAGCTTCAATTTAGTCCCACCATGAGGTCAAATTTAAATAATTAATGAAATGTCCTATATGACAGCAGTATAAGAACAAAGTCCATAATTTGAAGAACAAGTACAAACTACAGAGATACAAAATCAACCGTGGATACATCAATACATTTATTTACTATTTTTCTTAGTGTATCGAAAATATTTCATTTAAATTGTAAGAAGAATGATAAATAAATGTATTGATGCATCCAAAATTAATTGTGTCTTTAGAGCTTGTACTTATTCTTCAGATGATCGATCTTGTTCTTATATTGCGTAGGACATTTCGTTATTAATTATTTAATCTTGACATCACTATGGTACTACATTAAAATTAAATGAAATTTTTTTTGATTCAAATAGAAAACTTTAATTTAAATCTTAAGAACCAAAACAGGCATCTAATAAACATAAGGAACCAATTTAGTAATTTATCTCATTATAAACTTTGATATTGTTAAAGCTCATATTTATTGGAGTGAACATTTCACCAGTCAAAATCCACATTCTCCTTCAACTTTTTTACCGTATAGATTTTAACATTATTTTCCAATCAAATCAGATCATCAAATTCAAAAGATTCAAGTTCCTCCTACAAATGATGAAGTTCTTTAACAGCATCATCATTCATGTCCTTTACATCTTTATGACTCTTTAGAAGATAAAAAACTCTTCCCAAAGCCATGAATGACTTTTCAGTCAATTTTTCAACTCCGATTTCTTCTTTTCACTCCTTCAATAAGTTTAGGATGCTTAGAACACAGCTTCCTCCAATATATAGTTGAACAAAATATTTTCTTACTTTTTTTTTGCGTGATCGCCGTATAGCTAAAGTTTTTTCCAAGAACTTTGATCACGATGGCATCTTTGTAGGGCTCTGCCAATATCTCCTTTGCTTCTTCAGTGAACGTCACAGTTGGTATCTCCGAATCGCCTTGCTTACCAACTACTGTAGCCATCTTATCCCCATCAAGAGAATCAGCAACCTCCAAAGCTCTCCTTGTTGAGGCACCCACAACTTTATCTCTGAACGATATCCGCTGACCTTGAATCTTGTTATTGTCTCCTTTAATTCCCTCCTTTTCACCTGATGCATGCCCACCTCCACTCTCCCCCTTATTGCTCTCGCCGGCATGGCCGGCTGCCTCGCTATGTGCCACCCTCGAAGACTCTCCCCCGCTCTCTCCACTCTCCATTTCAAAATTCAAAAAAATATTTTCTTACTTTGCATAAACTTTTGAAATCAACTAAATAGTTGTTATTTCTTATAATCAAAGGCATTATATTTTCTTACTTTGCATAAACTTTTGAAATCAACTAAATAGTTGTTATTTCTTATAATCAAAGGCATTATGTGATTATCATTAGGATGATGTTGATGACCGTCATTTTCAACACAAACTTCAGCCACGATAGCACAAAAAATTCTTTGTTAGATCATGAAAGTCAGTTGAAGTTATAAAACCACGAGTAACCTAAGCCACTAAGTTTTCATATTATCTCAAAATAAATGAAGTAAAAATTAAAAAACTTGAATAATTTTGGGCTGAATAGTATTATCTCCAATTGGTATTCCGTGTTTAATTTAATTTTTCATTGTTTTTTCTCTCTTATTTAATTTTGATCCCACTTATAAAATTAAAAGTAAAAGATTACACTTTATTTTCTCAAATATTTTTTCCATTGGAGAGGATCTATTTTCTCTCCAAATATTTCTAAAATGGCAATGTTAAATATTAAAGTAAATACGAAATAACCATAACATTTATATAAAGTCAAACATATTAATGAAGTTCAAAGAAATTAAGCTAAACACACTAATGACACTTAAATTAAGCCAATTGATTGGAAAATATTATAGTTGTAAGAAGCAAGAACAGGATATATGCGCTTTTTTTTTTTTTTCCACTTTATATTTTTTAACATTATTTTTCAACCAAGTCAAATCATCAAATTCAAAAGAGTTAAGTTGCTCCCACAAATCTCCTCATAAGTATCATCATCCATGTCCTTTACATTTTTATGACTCTTTAAAAAATGTAGAACTCTTCCCAAATCCATAAACTATCTTTCAGAAAAATTTTGACTCCAATTTCTCCTTTTCATTCTTCTAACAAGTTCAGGATGTTTAGAACATACTTCCTCTAATAGTTGAACAAAATCTTTTCGTATTTTGCATAAACTCTTGAAATCCACTAAGTGTTATTTCTTGTAACCAAAGGAATTATGTGATGAACATCATTCTCAATATAAACTTGAGCCAAGATAGTACAAGTATCGTCCACAAGAAATCCATTATTAGGATCATGAAGCTCAGTTAAAGTTATAAACGGTGAGAAACCACAGCTTTCATGTTTTTCACTGCTGAACTCATATTCACCACCCTCTACAAAATCATATACTAAATTGAAATTATGTGATAACAATCAAATTCATAAAACTAATAATAATATAAAATATTTAATTCTGATACTCGTGTATGCTTGTGATTCTTAAGAATTAAGGCATGTTTGATTTGAGTTTTTGTTTTTACTATCTTTTGTTTGTATAATTTTTGAACAAAAATAAAAATAATTTAGTTTTAAATTTGTACTTTTTGTTTCTTTTTTATAAATTCAAAAACTAAAAAAAATTAGAAATACAAACCAAAAAATCAATTAAATGTGAATCAATAAACCAAATGAAATGACAGTAACCAAACTTTATTATAAATAAACTACATGTATAAAAAAATGGTGAAAACTCATAACTTCACAAGTTGATAATTAAGAATCGTTAAATGATTTGACTGATTTGATTAAATTTTTGTCTAATTAACCCTAGTTATTAATTTCACGTAAAATTGATTGCACTTGAGTTTCTATCATAAATTTTTTTTCTAAATTGAGAGAGTAGAAAAAAAAATACCTAATATTTTTTCTTTATGGGAGTAGTAACTTTTTAGACTGAACTTGAATTTAGCGGTTTTACTCTAACTACCCGTCGTTAAAAAAGAACTATCACCATAAACCAAAAAAACTGATAAGTAGTTCTTTTCAATTTCATATGGATAC
>NC_029786.2:105113176-105113423 GCF_000816755.2 Arachis ipaensis | reverse complement strand
TGATTTCATGTGGCCCAAAACTATATTACTTTAATTTTAATTAACATCATTTAAGTTTTATAGATATCTTTTCTATTTATATTAAAGTAAAAATTTAGGTGTAGTTAACTTTTTCACTAATTGTCGTTAGATAAAAATTTAGTTAAATCAATTATTTAACTCTTTTCAGCTATCAACTTCATGTACACATAATTTTTCACCTTATATTAAATATTAAAATAAATAAATGAATCAATCCATCGATCAA
>NC_029786.2:105111149-105113074 GCF_000816755.2 Arachis ipaensis | reverse complement strand
TTATGCTAAGAATAAAAAATTAAACTTTACTAATAATACTATAAAAAAAATTATTGTCTAAAATTATCTAATAAAAAAACATTAAGAATTATAAATTTTGACGGGGCTAAAGTTCATGTTTATTGTTTTACGGTTAGGATCTATGTTCTCCTTCAACTTTTTCACCGCAAAAAAGATTTTAATATTATTTTTCAACCAAATTAGATTATCAAATCCAAAAGATTCAAATTCCTCCCACAAATTTTGAATTATGATCATGACTTTGTTCAACAATAAAAGAGAAAGAGGAATCATTAGAGTTTATTAATATTTTAAAAATACGAACTTATATTTAAGGAATTAACTAATCACTAATAAATCTTTTAAGTTTTTCTTTCATATCTTTCATGATCAAGTGAAATTCATCTGTTGTTTATTAAAAGGTCTCATTTGAATCTCGGTTGTAAGTTGTAACATAAAGAAAAATTATATGCTCACATGAAAATATTAAAAATGAATAACTATAGAAAAGTTTAAACACTCAACAAGATTAGTTTAGCTGAATCAGTCAATCGACAATACTATGATATGATAAATTACTATATTAATTTGAAAAAAAAAAGTTACAAAAAAAAACCAAATTAAAAAAAAAAGAGGCATATAACTCATTTAGGATTCGTATGTAAAAGATCACAGGAGTAAATATTCATTTAGGATCCAAGATAACTCATTTCACACTAAAGTAATTAATCACTTAGATACAAAATTATTAACCAATATTTTTAATTAGAGACATTCTACACAAAAGGGAAACCAACTTAGCTAGGTAGGTCTTCAATATCCCAACACATCATTTAAGTCTCTTTCTTCAAAACCTTCTTCAGCTTTAACCAATTCTTGTCTTGCCACTTTAAGATCAACTTCTAGAGCTGCCACATTCTCCTTCATTTTTTTCACATGCATAGCTTTTTCCTTATAATTACTCATGCCGAAAGCACACTTAACACGAGGCTCCAACCAAGCCAAATCATCAAATCCAAAAGCCTTTACTTCTTTCCATAAAACTTGAAGTTCCTTGCAAGCTTCATCATTCATATCCTTCACCTTCTTAGTCTTAAGAAAATGTAACACTCTTCCCAATGCCATGAATCCGCACTTGGTGAACATAGAACTATGATCGTTGTTCTTATGACATTCAATGAGTGATGGATGCTTTTGACAAGCTTCCTCTACCAATTGAATAAAACCCTTTTCCTTTGTGTTCTTCACTAAATCTTCATAATCATGAAAACATGATTTTAGTAGGGAATCCACAACAGTAGTTCTCCCAGCTCCATGATCTAATTGGTTCTGATGATGTGACGATTCCTCATTGATGGAGAATTCGGCAACAATTATAAAAGTATCATCCAAAATTAAACTCTTTATTTGAGCCGAAGACATTTTCCAAATGAAAATATATGCTGCATCATCAGCATCTCTATTGAATCGAACTTGTCCATCTTGCATCCAATTGTATATATATATATATTTTTTTATGAAGTGGAGCAGTAAAGATCAAATGACACTAAAAACAAGACATAAACACAAATAACAAGAATAATTCATTGTCATCTCCGGTATTACTATCAACAACCAAACGGATCAACTCCACACTATTTCTTATAATTCGAAAATGACAATATGTACACCTTCAACACTTGTCTCTAAACTCTCAAATACTCTTCTGTTCTGCTCCACTCAAATATTTCAGATAACCGCAAATAAATGCATCCAATTGTATATGTTAACACTTTTTTGATAAGTTTTATGAAATATATTATTAACAAAAAAAACTACATATATATCATAATAAATGTATTAAGTTGTATTCATCAAATGTAATGAGTCAATGCAACCATATACACGTATTATAAATTTTTATAAATGTTAAAATAAATTTAACT
>NC_029786.2:105108810-105110263 GCF_000816755.2 Arachis ipaensis | reverse complement strand
TCATTATTATTAAATTTCTTCCTTATCATCATGAAATGGAAGTCAGTCAAGTCACTAGCTCTACTCAACATGAATGATGAATCACATATCCATCCTTAATGCCGGACACTATTTTTTTATTTATCAGATAGAGGTTGAGTACGGCAAGTTACCAGATCCCATTATTTTTTATTTTATTTTATTTTATTTTATTTTATTCAATTTCAAATTATATTTGAGACGAAATTCTATTGTGTTGATTAACTCATAAATTAAACAAGGCTTAGTTCAATTATGAACCATTCTTCTAATAAAAAGCATAGATATATACCTATTGATTTTGTGAGTGTGTTAATCCTCTGATTAACAAGAGACAACTTGAAATTTACAGTGATGCTGTGTCCTTGAATCAAATCAAGAGAATAATCAACAAAATTCAAGCAAATGCCCACAAGGTCCTCATCTATATACACAATAATGCGCCTAAAAGTAATTCCAAAATTATATAAATCAAAATTTATCAATGGGCACATACACACTAATATAATAATATAGTGTTTTTATATAAAAAATGGGTATTCATAATTATTTTGAGAGTACCATGTGTAGCAACCAACAATAAAATATTCCGCCTCAGTCTCCAGCTTGGAGAAATTGTTGATGGTCCATGTGAATTTCTCAAACTTCTCATTCATGGTTTCATGATTCAACATTTCCACAGCCCTCCAATAATTGTTACAAAATAACTGAAATATTTTTATGAAATAGTAGTAGGTTAGTGAAATCTTCGGGACTTTAATTTTTATAAAATGGTCAACATACACTTGGACATTTTATTTTTATAAGAAGGGTTTAACTAATATACGTCTTTAGTGCACACGATAAAATTACCAATTAAAAATATTTTTATAGAAAATAATACAAAATTTTAATTTTAATTTCAATGCATTTATTGTATATTTATTAAAGTAAATTATCTAAAATTTTCTATTACTAGCAACCTTAATTTATACAAGATTAGCTAAACCCTTATAAGAATAACAAATTAGGAAATTAATGTTATTTATTAACAGAGCATGAAGGAAAAACGTACCAAGTTGAAATAAAGGCAAAGTGCAAGGAAACAGAAAGTAGATGGATATTGAAATTCATATTCAGATTCATTCTTATATATAAAACGGAGATGAAATCAAACAAGTCCAAAAGGGTCATTCTCGAGTTATGATGGTACATTGGTATCGATGCGCTAATCTAATTCGTTGCACAGTAATCACTCTCTTTTTTTGGTTGAACATGCATTGGAAAATGTTAACAGTAATAATGTTAGAGTCATACGTCTATTTGAATTATGTTTACCAGACATGAAATAGGCGGAAATAAATTGGATAATGTATATCCAAAAAAATTTTAAAATTATGATAAAATTAACTAGATTTAGAAATGTATTTTCAAAAGATTTTAAATATTGAATTTT
>NC_029786.2:105102867-105108531 GCF_000816755.2 Arachis ipaensis | reverse complement strand
ATTAAAAATATAATATTTTTATTTTAAAATTTGATCATTTTATTTTAAATTTTTTTTGTAATTTTATATTGTAAATAAATGAAATTAAAAAATGAGAAGTTGAGATCAAATTTTACATGAATTTTTTAAAATTATTCAAAATATTTATACAAAAATTTGATTGAAATGAACAAATCATATTTCAAATAGAAAATTTTTTTACCTATAAAAATGTAATTTTTTATATTGTTGTCATCTGTAATTTTTTAAAAATATTTTGTCCACGAATCTTTTAGTACCATTTTAATAATTTACTAAAAAACGTAACTAAACAAAGACATTTATATTTACTGTTTAGTAATATCAAATATCAAAATATGATAATGACATAATCTCATGTCCTTGTTATTATTAACAATTTGAAAATCATTGTATCTTTTAATTTTTATAAGTATTTAAATAACATTAGAAATTTTTTTTTTACCAAAAATAGAGAAATTCAAACACCCGATCTTTTAGATTAGTATAAAAAAAATATGCTATTTTTATAAAAAATTATTGTCTAAAATCATCTAATAAGAGAATGATTTTAACGCATTACAAATTTTGATATTGTTAAAGGTCATATTTATTGGAGTGAATATTTCACTGTCAGAATTCACATTCTCCTTCAACTGTTTTATCATATATATTTTAATATTATTTTTCAACCAAGTCAGATCATCAAATCCAAAAGATTCAAGTTCTTCCAACAATTTGAATATATAAAGTACATATTTTATAAATAATTACGATAGAATAAAATTTGATAAGAGGTATTAAATAAAATTTTAAATAAGATTGTTGAGATTGATTTAAAAAATTGAATGTACATAAAATCTTATGATAGGAATTATTTTATTCATTACCACATGTGGCGCCAATTGTTCTTGTGTGGATGAATTTCTTAGGTATATATATCTCGACTTAGAAGAAATCGAATTTGTCTCTTCATCTCCAAAGAATGTATACTTTGGCAAAAAAAAAACACAGAGAGTGCGTACCTGCAAAAGACACTCCGACGCTCAAGTCAGTAATTGTTTAAGCAAGGATAGAGCTAGATGAAATATTATAAGGGACAAAAAATATTTACATAATAAAATAAGACTAAAATAAAATTTTAATAGAGATTAAACTGAAATTTACATATAATTTACATTTAAAAATTAAAATTAGGGGGTCATTGCCCCCTTTGCCACTATGTGGTTCCCCTACTGTGTTTAAGGGGTATAAAGATTCTATTATTATAGAATGTTAAACATGAAATAGAACATATAATGTATGTGTGTGTTTTAAGATGTAGATCAGAAATTGGTGTTTTTTATAGACATAAAATTGATAGTATAACCTTTGATCATTAAATTAAAATAATGGTTATTAAAATCATCTGTTACAAATTTAAAATAAAGATAAATAGAGTTGAGTTATAATTCATAATATAGAATAAATAATGATTATTAAGATCATCCGTTACAAACTTAAAATAAAAAAAAATAGAATTGAATTATAATTCATAATATACAACAAAGACCAAACTTTGATGGATTAATATTTATTGTAGTAAACATTTCCCCGATCAGGATTCATGTTCTCCTTCAACTTTTCCATCGCATAAATTTTAACACTATTTTCTAACAAAGTTAGATCATCGAATACAAAATATTCAAGTTCTTCCCACAAATTCTAAATTATGATCATGAATTTGTTCAACAATAAAAGAGAAAGAGGAATCATTATGAGTTTATTAATATTTTAAAAATACAAACTCATATTCAAGGGATTAATTAACCACTAATAAGTCTTTCAAGTTTATCTTTCATAACCTTTCATGATCAAGTGAAGTTCATATGTTGTCTATTAAAGGTCTCATTTGAATCGCAGTTGTAACAAATAGAAAAATTATATGCTCAAATGAAAATATTAAAAATAAATAAATATAGAAAAGTTTAAACACTCAACAAGATTAGTTTAGCTGAATCGACAACAATAAGATATGACAAATTATCATATTAATTTAAAAAAAAAGTTATAAAAAAACCAAATTAAAAAAAAGAGAGAGGCATATATAAGTAAAAGAGCAGAGAAGGAGTAAATATTCATTTAGGATCCAAATAATTCATTTCACACTAAAGTAATTAATCACTTAGATACAAAATTAATAACCAATATTTTTAATTAAAGACATTCTACACAAAAGTGAAACCAACCTAGCTATGTAGGTCTTCAATATCCCAACACATCATTTAAGTCCCTTTCTTCAAAACCTTCTTGAGCTTTAACCAATTCATCTCTTGCCACTTTAAGATCAACTTCTAGAGCATCCACATTCTCCTTCATTCTTTTCACATGCATAGCTCTCTCCTTATGATTTCTCATGCCCAAAGCACACTTAACATGAGGCTCCAACCAAGCCAAATCATCAAACCCAAAAGCCTTTACTTCTTCCCATAAAACTTGTAGTTCCTTGCAAGCTTCCTCATTCATATCCTTCACCTTCTTAGTCTTAAGAAAATGTAACACTCTTCCCAATGCCATGAATCCCCACTTGGTGAACATAGAACTATGATTTTTGTTCTTATGACATTCAATGACTGATGGATGCTTGCGGCAAGCTTCCTCTGCCAATTGAACAAAACCCTTTCCCTTTGTGTTCTCAAAATCTTCATAAACATGAAAACATGGTTTTGAGGAACCATCAATACTAGTGTTACTAGTTCCATCATCTAATTGGTTATGATGATGTGGTGATTCCTTCACGAAAAATTCGGCAACAATGATCAAATTATCATTAAAAGTAAGTTCTAATGGATCCAAAGACGTCCTCCAACTGAAAACACAACTTCCACGATGAGTATCTTCAGTGAATCTTACTTGTCCATCTTGCATGCAATTGTACATGTCAAAAGAAAAATTTGACTAAATTAAAAATTGGGAGCTAATAGTAATAGAATCTTAAATCTTAATCTTCGTGCTTATTTAATTTTATTTTATTTTATTCAATTTCAAATTATATTTGAGACGAAATTCTACAGTGTTGATTAACTCAGAGAACTTAAACAAACTTAATTCAATTGTGAACCATTCTTCTAATAAAAAGCATAGATACCTATTGCTATTGATTTTACGAGTGTGTCAACCCTCTGATTAACAAATGAGAACTTGAAATTTGTAGTGATGCTGTGTCCTTGAATCCAATCAACAACTTCCAAGATAAAGACCATAAGGCGGTTCTCATCTATACCCACAGAAATGCTCCTAAAAGTAATTCAAAATTATAAAAAAATTGTCAAAATATATCAATGGGTACATACAAATAATAAGGAAAAATCTAGAGGCAGTAACTTTTGTGTTTTTTGGCCAACACTTAACCATCAAAACAAAAGTGAATAATCTTCTATCATTAGATGTAATCTCACACCATTAAAAACACTATTAATGGCCACAAAATACCAAAATTGCTGACCCTAACATTCCTCGTAATATAATGTTTTTATATAACTTTGAAATGGGTATTCATAACTATTTTGAGTGTACCATGAATAGCCACCAAAAACAAACTGGTACTTCTCAAACTCCACCAGCACGTAGAAATTATTGTTGATGGTCCATGTGAATTTCTCAAACTTCTCACTCATTGTTTGATGATTTTCCATAATTCTTACAAAATAACTGAAATATTATCATACAATAGTAGTAGGTAAGTGAAATCCTGGCGACTTTGATTTTCATATAATAATTCTTACATTTTATATTTTTGAAAATAAGAAATTAGGAAACTAAAGTTATATATTATCAGATCAGAGTATGGAGGAATTACGTACCACGTTGAAATAAAGGCAAAGTGCAAGGGCACAGAGAAAGAAGAAGGATATTGACGAAGTTCAAATTCATACTTACGCGTGTATATATATATAACGGAGGACGAAATCACAGGAATCCAAAGATTCATTATTGAGTTATGATGGTACGTTGGAGTCGATGTCTAATCTAATTGGTTGCACAGTAATCACTTTCAAATATAAAATTATTTTACTTAAAAAAATGTGATTTTGTATATTTTTGTCACTTTAAAATTTTTAAAAAAATTGTTTGTCATTTATAATTTTTTTTTTAAATATTTTGTCCACAAAATAGTACCATTTTAATAATTTATCCCAAAATGTAACTAAACAAAGATATTTGCATTTACTGTTTTTCTTTTTTACTAAAGATAAAGAGATTCGAACCTGCCATCTTTTAGGTAAGTATGAAGAGGCTATATTATTTGAGTTATAATTCATTAACTATTTGCATTCACTGTTTACTAACATTAAATATCAATATATCATAATGATATAATTTGCTGTCTTTGTTATTGTTATAGGCATCCGTTTTTATAACAATTTCAAAGAACAGCTTAAAATTATAATTCGATAGGTAACAGTTTTATGCCGTTTTAGCTTTGTTATTAATTTGGACAACGAATTAAAAACCATTGTATCTTTTTATTTGTATAATTATTTAAATAATATTAGAAAATTGTTGCTTGATAAAAAAATTGTTATAATGATTATAAAATTATTTTTTAAAATAGTAAAAAAGAACAGTTTTATTTGTTGTTGTAACGTAATGAAAAATTGAACTTCAATAATAATATTATAAAAACTGTTGTCTAAGACTATCTAATAAAATGCTTTTAAAGTATAGCATAACGTTTTTTATATGTACTATAAATTAAGTATTCTTAGGTAATGATTTTTATGCGTATCTTTTGTATAATTATTTAAATAACATTAAAAAATCGTTGCTTAAAAACAAATAATTGTAACGTTATAAAATTGTTCTTTAAATTAGTCAAAGAGAACGATTTTATTTTATTTCTATAAATAATAAAAAATTAAACTTTAACAGTAACACTATAAAAAATTATTGTCTAAAATCATCTAATAAAAGAACGATTTTAAGGCATTACAAATTTTGACATTGTTAAAGCTCATATTTACAGAGTTAACATTTCACCAGTCAAGATTCACATTCTCCTTCAACCTTTTTACCGTATAGATTTTAACATTATTTTCCAACCAAGTCAAATCATTAGATTCAAAAGATTCAAATTCCTCCCACAAATTATGAAGTTCCTTAACAACATCATCATTAATGTCCTTTACATCTTTATAATTCTTTAAAAAATGAAAAACTCTTCCCAAAGCTATGAATGACTTTTCAGAAAATTTTTCACTCCGATTTCTTCTTTTTACTCCTTCAATAAGTTTAGGATGCTTAGAATACGCTTCCTCCAGGCCAATAGTTAGAACAAAATATTTTTTTACTTTGCATAAACCCTTGAAATCCACTAAATTGTTGTTGTTATTTCTTGTAATCAAAGGAATTATGCGATTATCATTAGTATGATATTGATGGCCATCATTCTCAACACAAACTTCAGCCACGATAGCATAAGAAATCCTTTATTAGATCATGAAACTCAGTTGAAGTTATAAACGATGAGTAACCAGAACCACTAAATTTTCATAGAATTTGTCTTCTATGAAGTTGTTCATTTAGTTTAGAGAGAAAAGTAATGCAATCTAAGCCATTAATAATATAAATAGTTTTGATCATCTTAAATAAATAAATAATAAATAAATACATTAAAAAAACCTTAAA
>NC_029786.2:105100895-105102849 GCF_000816755.2 Arachis ipaensis | reverse complement strand
AATTGAGATGATTGTTGTGTTTATATTTTTTATTATTTGTCTATTCTGATGATAATATATTTTTTTTAACCAGTCATACATTTAAATTTAAACTACAACATTAGACATGAAACAAGCATCATAAACACATAAAAACACATAAAAATATAAATAAATTAACTTAATGTATATCAATATAAATTTTTTAGAGATCTATTAAACTAACATCACATCATTAATTATTCTAAACACTCTTTAGTTTGTTCTCAATTAGATTCTTATTTTAAGGATAAACAAAAAAATTGAGTACATTTATCTAAGAAAGATTTAGTACATTTACATGAGTATTTTTTTTATATTAAAATAAAAAAATATTTCTTGATCCAATTTAAATTAATTAATTTTATTTTTTTATAAGATTTTTCAAAAAATTATTCATGATTCAAAAAAATGAAAGATTACTAGTGATCACCATTAATCTCTTTCATGACAAAACTTTAAATGTAAGTTATAGAAGACAAAAATAAAAAAAAAAGAAGATAACCAAAATAACAACAATATCATGGAAGAATATGATAATAAAATATTAAAAGAGAATTAAATATTGTGAAAAAATAGAACCGAAAATAAATTTTTTTGTTGAAGAAAAGAAAGAAAAAACTAAATAAAATAGAAAGAAGATGAAATAAAAAGAAAAACTCACACGGTCTTTTAATGCATTTATTTATTATTTATTTATTTAAGATGATCAAAACCATTTATATTATCAATGACTTAGATTGCGTTACTTTTCTCTACAAAGTAAATGAACAACTTTAGAGACGCCAAATCCATTTTCATATTATCTCCAAATAAATGAAGTAAAAATTAAAAATATTAAATAATTTTGGACTGAATAGTATTATCTCCAAACATTTCTAAAATAGCAATATTAAATATTAAAGTAAATACGAAATAACCATAACATTCAAATAAAGTCAAACATATTAATGAAGTCCAAAGAAATTAAGCCAAACATACTAATCACACTTAATTTTTTTTTTTGCTGAAAAAAAGAAAAAAGAAAAAGAGAAACAAAGAGCCTAGGTTAAATCACGTTACACTTGTTTCCGAGACCATTTCAGTACTTTCAAGTTCCAACCACCCAATTTCCGAGACCATTCCAGCACTTCCAAGTTCCAACCACCCAGTTTCTTTTATGATTGCGCAAGACAACCAAAACCAGCTGTACTAGAATTGAAAAACACGCTACCATCACAACTTAATCACACTTAAATTAAGCTACGCGCATTTTTTTTCATTTTTTTCATCATATATTTTTTAACACCATTTTTCAACAAAGTCAAATCATCAAATCCAAAAGAATTAAGTTGCTCCTACAAATCCTGAAGCTCATCATAAGTATCACCATCCATGTCCTTTACTTCTTTATGACTCTTTAAAAAATGTAGAACTCTTCTCAAAGCCATAAACCATCTTTCAGTAAAATTTTCACTCCAATTTCTCTTTTTCACTCCTCTAACAAGTTCAGGATGTTTAGAACACGCTTCCTCCAATAGTTAAACAAAATTTTTTCGTACTTTGAATAAACTCTTGAAATCCACTAAGTTGTTGTTGTTATTTCTTGTAACCAAAGGCATTATGTGATTATCATTAGGATGTCGATGACCATCATTCTCAACACAAACTTCAGCCTCGATAGTACATATATGTTCACAAGAAATCCTTTGTTAGGATCATGAAACTCAGTTAAAGTTATAAACGATGCGAAACCAGAGCCATCATGTTTTCCACTGCCGAATTCATATGTACCTTCTGCAAAATCATATACTAAATTGAAATTATGTGATAATAACAGTCAAATTCATAAAACTAATAATAATACAGAATATTTAATTCTGGTACTCCCGGTGTATGCTTGTGATTCTTTAAAAATAAGGCATGTTTGATTTGAGTTTTTTATTTTTATTATATA
>NC_029786.2:105097520-105100833 GCF_000816755.2 Arachis ipaensis | reverse complement strand
CCAAACTTCATTATAAATAAATTACATGTATAAAAAAAAAAATTTTAATTTGAGAGTGTAGAAAAAAAAATACCTAGTGTTTTATCTTTATCAACGTAGTAATAATTTTTTATACTCAACTTGTATTTAGCGTTTTACTCCAATTATCCGTTGTCGTCAATAAAGAAGAACTATCACCACCATAGGTCAAATATATTGATAAGTAGTTCTTTTTAACTTGGTTGTGTGGATACAGAGAAGAATTCGCCTAAAATCAAATCCAAAAAATATATATATTTATTAAATTGCAGGTATATATAATATGTAATTATATATAATTATATACCATGGATGGTCCCCTATAAAAAATGTATTTGAGTATTTGGGTTCGCGGTTTAATTCAGAGAAGTTCCAAACGATCCATATATACTTCACAGTTGTAGAGATTTTTGTTTCAACTCTTCCTTCTTGAATAAATTTATTCCCTTCCTCCGAAACTGAAAGTGATATTAAAGTAGGAATTATTACGGAAAAAAAAGGAAAGGCTTATGCTCAGAAATATAGTAGATAATAAGTGTAATAACATGTGCCATGCACGTGATAAAATTAAAATTATAATTTTAAATTATTCTATTAAAATTAATTTAAATTGTAATAATTTAATTAATTAATAAATAAATAATAGATATAATATAATTACAAATATAACATAAATAAATAAAATATATAAATAAATGCGAAACCAATATGTTTACCAATGTCTTTGTTAAATTTTATAAATTAGAGAATAAATTATGTATTCGGTTGCTTGGTGATCACATAGATGATCAAGTAATTGTATTGTAAATTGATCTCATAGTGTACATTAAAATTTTTTTCTCATTTTTGAATGAAAGCGAGAATTAAGGGAGTAAGTAGTAATATATAAAGAAAAAAAATTGCACCACAACACATAATTATAACCTAAAGAAATATTCATATTAAAATTTTACATACTACAAATCATGAAGATCAATCACAATGTACTGGTCACTTCTCTCTATTTTTGACCATGATATGAGTTTTTTATTTTCTAGTCAAGAATCTAATAACATCTAATTGAACAAAAAAATTGAATTAAAAGTACCAAATTAAGGACAAATGAGTGAATAATATAAGAAATTATAACTTCGAACGTGTATAAAATAAAAAAATCTACTGATTTATTTTATATTAAATGATAAAACTAACAATAGTATATTAATAAAAAGATATACCTTTAAAAAAGTCATAATACAATTTCAAATATTTTCATAAATAAACTGTTAAAATTTTTGTTATCGATAAAATGATGCTATTATACATTTTTTTGGCAAAACTTAAAATCAAAAGGAAAATAATTTTGTGTGGGTTAATATAAATTAATTATGTACCAAATAAGTAGAATCGTATATTTGTTTGTTTCAAAATATCATTATGAGCAAGAAAATTAAAATGATTATCCAGAATTTTACGATCGTCGACCAAATGTACTATACCTAACTCCATCTTAAAAGATATTTTGCATGTGTGTACAGTCAGAAGATATATTTCGCTTGATTTCTCAATCTCAAAATTTGAGAAGACATAGACTTTCCTTTCTACCAATTCATTCTCAAATATTTTTGTCAAATAATTCTTGACTGAACAATGAATTTTATCGTATTGCAAAACAAATTAAATATAAAAGCTATTAGCATTTACAAAGCTATTAAAAAGGATTGTCTTTGACTTGATTGAACAATGAATTTTATCGTATTGCAAAATAAATTAAATATAAAAGCTATTAGCATTTACAAAGCTATTAAAAAGAATTGTCTTTGACTTGTGAAATAGTGTACTTATAAAATTAACTTAAAATATGAACTACAAATATTTATAAGGATTTAATTTTGATGCACTAACAGTGTAAAGTAGTTTTACACGTGTATCCAATTACGTAATGACACATCAATAAAAATAAATACATTTCACATTGACCGCGTGAATGGTCATCCAAAAGAACGGATGTGATTGCACGACTATGTAAAACGCTTTACACTATCAGTGCATCAAAATTAGACTCTATTTATAAATTGAACTTAGCATTACTTAAAAAAATTTAGTAAATGAATCAATTAATCTTATCATCCATGAGAACTATTTCTATGTAAACCGTATTACTCTTATCAAACTTGAATGGAACTTTTTATAGCCTTATAATTCTTGTCTTTATTTTTCATACTTTCTCTTTGTATAATCTATTATAGATGATACTATTAATAGAATCATAGTCAATAGTTATTAGGTATGAAAAAAATAGAATAAAGACTATGTGAAAATTAGTGACTCTTTTTCCTTTTTCACGCCTTAATCTTAATTAATCAATCTTGTGTCCAAAACAGATGTTAGTTAATCTTAATTAAAATTTTAATCATTCTAATTTATTGATGAATTACATTTCTCTTAATAATTACATTACTAATCTGAAATACAAAAAAATGTGATACATATATCAAAAAAGAAAACAGACTTAAAAAAATTATATTAAAAAGTTTAAAAATAACATATTTGTAAAGAATAGTCATAACATATAAATTGAGACAACAATTTAAATTTCTCTAAAACTAATTTAATCAATTACCGATATTACAACTAAATTATTTAAATAATATTTAATCTATTCTAATACTTAGATACGTATAGATTAGAGTCATTCTCGTAACAACTAACAGAAATAAGATCATAAGATCGAATACTTAGAATCGGTACAAATTCAGACTATCTTCTTGTTAAAATTGTCAAATTAAATTGACTTTTATTCTCTTTAATGGCATTGCATTAATGCACCAAAAGACCGGTAGTTTCTGAAAAAAATACAATATGTTATAAAATTATTTTTAATACAAAAAGCAAGAGAAAAAAATTTAAATACAGTACCAATCTTTGAATTGCATCTTCAAGGTGACACGAATTTTTTAAAATTGAACCTAAATTGAGGAAATTCGATCACGTTATATGCTCCATTTCGAATATTTTTGGACAAATGTAGAAAACGTAGAGGGGATGTGACTTGAACTTGATCTACAAATCTCCTTAGAAACAATTGCCCAATCAAAAAAGAATAACAGATTAGAAAAAAATGCTTTGATTCTTAGATTTAGACTCACTAACCACAAAGAAACACTATATATAGCTTTTAGTAGTACAAAAATAATTATAGAAATTAATTATTGCAATATCAATTTACCACTATGAATGTTAGTATCATATTTATAGCAATTAGAATTATAAATTTATGTTTAATTTTTTATATAATTATAATTAAGATATTTTT
>NC_029786.2:105094300-105097364 GCF_000816755.2 Arachis ipaensis | reverse complement strand
AATTCAGTCAATTCACAGACACGGAGACACATATATAGAACCATGCTTTGGGAGTATTATTTCATTATGAGAAAGACCATACATGCTACTATATTTTAATTAATTATTTAATTTCGTCATAGTAAGTAGTAACATCATAATAATGCAATGAAAAAGGACTGAGAAAAAGAGAGAAGAATGATAGCACTTTTTTATTTTTGATATTGGGTTAGTGGTGGTGTATAACTATACTATGGGGGTGCAGGGTGCTTGACAGAAGTGTGGCACTTAGAAATTGCTGGGTCTGATTTCATGGCCTCCAAAATTTTTTTTCATCTTGCTAAGAAATCGTTGGGTCCGATTTTATTGTGCAAAAGAAAAATCTGAACGTTAAGCATGAAATCGGTGGGTCCGATTTCCATGTACTGCCCTCTATGAACCACAAATCAGACGGTCCAATTTGTGTCCCTTTTTAACTGCAATAAATCAGACCGTCCGATTACTTCTCTTCACTTGAATGTCGTCACACCGGTGTAAAACTCTCCATAGTTCCATAACCCAGCATTACACTATAGTTGGTGTAAAACTCCCTATAGTTCCATAACCCGAATGATAGAAAGAAGGTGATTATGTGAACCTGATAATGATAATAGCATGATTCTAAAAATCAAATCGGAGTGATCAGTTCAACTAGATTAACCGAAAACCGATTACTTAACCAGTTTGAGTAAGGTCAGAAACTGTCTGACAAAAAACTGATAAAAAAAACTCTAACAAACAAGAGAAAAGAGTTTGTGTATTTATTATTTAGGTACTATCTAATGATATAATATATTCTTTATTTATAGGTGCTAAATAAATTAAAATAAATTAAAAAATAATTATTTTACTTAAATTTAAATATAAATACTAAATTAACTGATATTCTTAACTTAAGATTAAAAATAAATTTAAATTCAACCGTAAATAGAAATTTAAGAAATATTTAAATGTTATTCCAACATGAACCACTAGAATTCTAATAAAAGTACAACTAATTTGGTAACTCTACTTGTTAGTTGTTAGCAGGCACATATAGAGAAGAATGATTATAATGATTTATTGTTAATTAAATTCTTCATGTTGTGAAACAACTAAATAAATAAAGAAGATGTAATTATAAAATAAAGTAAATAAGTATAAATAGAAGATTCTAGTACTATAATTACTATTTCAATATAATAAAGATGATTAATATTAATATTAATATTATATGTAAAGAGTAATAGAAAAGAGTATTTAAAATACTTATAAAATAAAAGAAGAAAAAGAATTGTAGTAGAAATATAAAGAGAAGAGTATTTGATTGCAACATAAAGAGAGAATTGATTTCTTATTACTTGTTTGTTTTATTTCAAACATTGCTTCTACTATTTATACACATGAGAAGGTTTTGATTTCAACATTCATTTGTTTTAATTGTCTTGGAGAGAGGTTCCTTCAATATGGAGAAGATAAACCAACGTGGTCATCCACATACTTATCTTAACACTTCTCCTTGGATGACCATTTAGGATTATTGCCTCATTAAAAACTTACTAAAGGAAAACCCTGTGGGAAAAACCTTAGTGAAGGAAAAAGAGTACAATATCCTTTGTGATGGGGACTGCCTCATTAAAAACCTTGTCAAGAAAAATTCAATGGGAAAAAAACCTGACTAAGAAAAAAAGAGTACAGTCTCCCCCTCTTGCCGACATCATTTAATGTCTCGAAATCGGTGCATCCCAATCTCATGTACCAATCTTTCAAAGGAGGATTTTGGGAGTGACTTTGTGAATAAATCTGCCAGATTGTTACTTGAGCGGATCTGTTGGATATCAATTGTCCCTTAATTTTGAAGATCATGAGTGAAGAAGAATTTGGGAGAAATATGCTTTGTTCTATCACCTTTGATATATCCGCCTTTAAGTTGAGCAATGCATGCTGTATTATCCTCAAACAGGACAGTTGGAGCTATCTTATGATCAATCAGTCCACATGATGACAGAATATATTGTATCAAACTCCGGAGCCAAAAACACTCGCGACTTGTTTCATGAATCGCTAGTATTTCGGCATGATTAAAGGATGTTGCAGCAATCGTCTGTTTCGTGGATCTCCATGATATAGCTGTTCCACCATATGTAAACAGGTATCCTGTTTGAGATCTCCCTTTATGTGGATCAGACAAGTAGCCAGCATCTGCATAGCCAACTAGTTGTGACTTGGATCCATAGGGATAAAACAATCCCATATCAATCGTCCCATGAAGATATCGAAAGATTTGCTTGATTCCGCTCCAATGTCTTCTAGTTGGAGAGGAACTATACCTTGCTAGTAAGTTCACAGCAAATGATATATCGGGTCATGTATTATTAGCAAGATACATTAGCGCTCCAATGGCACTAAGATATGGTACTTCAGGACCAATGATATCTTCATTTTCTTCCTTAGGACGGAATTGATCCTTCTCCACATCCAAAGATCTTACGATCATTGGGGTACTCAAGGGATGTGACTTATCCATATAAAATCTCTTCAAGATCTTTTCTGTGTATGTTGTTTGATGAATAAAGATCCCACTTTTGATATGCTCGATCTGCAGGCCGAGACAAAATTTAGTCTTTCTAAGATCTTTCATCTCAAACTCTTCTTTTAGAGTTTTTATAATTGTTGGAATCTCTTCAGGAGTCCCAATGATATTTAAATCATCAACGTACACAGCAATAATAATAAATCCAAATGCAGTTTTCTTTATGAAAACACAGGGGCAGATATCATCATTCTTGAATCTGTTTTTGGCCAGATACTCAGTAAGACGATTATACCACATTCGTCCAGATTGCTTTAGACCATATAAAGATCTTTGCAATTTGACTGAGTATAACCCTTGCAAATATTCATTGGATGGTTTAGATATCTTTAGTCCTTCAGGGACTTTCATATAGATATCCCGATCTAATGAGCCGTATAAGTAGGCTGTTACCACATCCATTAAATTCATATGCAGTTTATGATATGCACATAAACTGACCAAATAACGCAATGTTATCGCATCCACTACAGG
>NC_029786.2:105088415-105092793 GCF_000816755.2 Arachis ipaensis | reverse complement strand
TACACAGCAATTATAATGAATCCAGATGCGGTTTTCTTTATGAAAACACATGGACAGATATCATCATTTTTGAATCCATTTTTGGCCAGATACTCAGTAAGACGATTATACCACATTCGTCCAGATTGCTTTAGACCATATAAAGATCTTTGCAATTTGACTGAGTATAACCCTTGCAAATATTCATTGGATGGTTTAGATATCTTTAGTCCTTCAGGGACTTTCATATAGATATCCCGATCTAATGAGCCGTATAAGTAGGCTGTTACCACATCCATTAAATGCATATGCAGTTTATGATATGCAGATAAACTGACCAAATAACGCAATGTTATCGCATCCACTACAGGAGAATACGTTTCTTCATAATCTATACCGGGCCTTTGTGAAAAACCTTGTGCCACGAGTCGGGCTTTGTAGCGCACAACTTCATTTTTCTCATTTCGTTTTCTCATAAATACCCATCGGTATCCAACAGGTTTTACATCTGCAGGTGTACGGACTACAGGTCCAAAGACTTCACGTTTTCCGAGTGAGTCTAATTCAGCCTTCATGGCTTCTTCCCATTTTGGCCAATCATTCCTTTGTCGACATTCTTCGACTGATCTTGGCTCAAGATCCTTACTTTCATGCATGATATTTAATGCCACATTATATGCAAATATTTTATTGACAATTGTCTTATTTCGATCCAATTTCTCTCCTGTAAAGACATAATTTATCGAGATCTCGTCATTTTTACAATTTTCATGTACCTGAACGTCTTCTGGCGTTAACACTACATCAAAATTTTGGACAACTGCAGGTGTCTCTACTATGTCTTTTTCAACAGGAATATTATTTACCTCTTTTCTCTTTCGAGGATTTTTATCTTTAGAACCGACAGGCCTGCCACGCTTCTAGCGTGTATTTGCTTCAGTGGCTATTTGTCCTACTGGGACATCAATTCGAATTGGAGCATTTTTCGCTGGTATATAAGATTTGGTTATTCTCTTTGTATCGGAAAATGCATCAGGCAATTTATTTGCTATTCTTTGCAAATGTATAATCTTTTGAACTTCTAGTTCACATTGCCCTGATCGATGATCTAAATGCATCAACGATGATGCATTCCAATTAAGTTCCTTTTCAGGAAGCTTATTCTCTCCCCCTAATGTTGGAAATTTTGATTCATCAAAATGACAATCTACAAACCGGGCTTTAAATACATCTCCAGTTTGTATCTCAAGATACCTCACTATAGAGGGAGAATCATATCCAACATATATCCCCAATTTTCTTTGGGGTCCCATTTTGGTGCGATTAGGTGGTGCAATGGGAACATATATCGCACACCCAAATATTCTTAAATGGGAAACATTTGACTGCTGGCCAAAAGCTAATTGCATAGGAGAGAATTGATGGTAACTCGTTGGTCTCAAACGAATAAGTGCTGCGACATGTAAAATAGCATGCCCCAAACCGAGGTTGGGAGATTTGTTCTCATAAGCAAGGGTCTAGCAATTAATTGGAGGCGTTTAATAAGCGATTCTGCTAACCTATTTTGTGTGTGAACATAAGCTACTGGATGTTCAACACTTATTCCATTAGCCATACAATAAGCATCAAAAGCTTGGGAAGTAAATTCACCAGCATTATCAAGACGAATTACTTTAATTGGATTTTCTGGAAATTGTGCTTTTAATCGAATAATTTGAGCCAATAATCTCGCAAACGCCAGGTTGCGAGAAGATAATAAGCACACATGTGACCATCTTGAAGATGCGTCTATTAGGACCATAAAATATCTAAAAGATCCACATGGTGGATGAATAGGTCCACATATATCACCTTGAATCCTTTCTAGGAATTCAGGGAATCAAATCCAATCTTTACTGGTGATGGCCTTAAAATTAACTTCCCTTGAGAACATACAGCACAACAAAATTCACTAGTTTTAAGAATCTTCTGGTTCTTTAGTGAATGTCCATGACAGTTTTCAATAATTCTCCTCATCATGGTTGTTCCCGGATGACCCAATCTATCATGCCAAGTTATGAATTCATTTGGGCTAGTAAACTTCTGGTTTACAATGGCATGTGATTCAATTGCACTAATCTTAGTATAATACAACCCAGATAAAAGTGAGGGTAATTTTTCTAATATAACTTTCTTATTTGAATCATGAGTTGTGATACATAAATACTCATGATTTCCCTTATTCATTGTCTCAACATGATATCCATTTCGGCGAATATCTTTGAAACTCAACAAGTTCCTCAGGGACTTGGTAGATAATAGTGCATTATTTATTATAAATTTTGTTCCTCTAGGAAACAAAATTATAGCTCTTCCGGAGCCTTCTATCACATTGCCTGAGCCAATGATAGTATTAACATATTCCTCTTTTGGCACAATATGAGTAAAATATATATCACTTTTGAGAATTGTGTGCGAACTTGCACTATTCGCAAGGCATACATCTTCATTATATATCCTTGCCATTTTCTTCAAAGACAAATAATAATAACATGAGTAGTATGCATAGTTAAATTGAATACTTGATCGGAATTATTTTTCTAAGAAATACTGAACATAATATCATATACTAAAATTTTATTTTAAAATTTGACACATTTAATAATTTCAAAATTCATAAACATTAATATTTCATTATTTATATACATCACATTTGAAACTGAAATACATAGAAAATAAAACTTAACAATAAATTCTTTACATAGATACTTCACAATCTCACATATTAAACTATTCCATCATTGATCAAATGGCCAATATTTCCTTTAGGGTCCTCAAAGAAATCAGATACATCATAATGAGTGGTGGAATTTTCAGTATCATTTAAAACAAAATTTGTTTCCTTTCATTTGTCATCCTTTTTCAAAGATGCCTGATAAAGATCGACCAGGTGCCTTGGGGTACGACAGGTACGTGACCAATGGCCCTTTCCACCACAACGGAAACACTTATCCTCTGTTGATTTACTCTACCCGATATTTCTTTCTTTATCCCACTTTTGGTGAGATACTCTCTTTTGAATATAATTCTTTTTTCTTCCATAATTTTTCTTGTTATTAAAACCTTGCCATTTACCTCTTCTAGGGTAATTTGCCGCATTTACTTCAGGAAATGGGACAACGCCAGCTGGGCGCGCTTCATGATTTTTCAATAACAACTCATTGTTGCGTTCAGCAACAAGAAGGCAATAAATTAACTCAGAATATTTTTTAAACCCTTTTTCTCGATACTGCTGCTGCAGGAGTACATTCGAGGCATGGAAGGTTGAGAAAGTTTTCTCCAACATATCATGATCAGTTATCTTTTCCCCACATAATTTCATTCGTGAGGTGATTTGAAACATTGCAGAATTATATTCTTTTATAGATTTAAAATCTTGTAGACACAAGTGCGTCCATTCATATCGGGCTTGAGGAAGTATCACCGTTTTCTGATGATTATACCTTTCTTCAAGGTCTTTTCAAAGATCTGCAGGATCTTTTAATGTGAGATATTCATTTTTCAATCCTTCATCAAGATGACGACAAAGAAAAATCATGGCTTTGGCTTTATCCTTCTGGGATGCATTATTTTCAACCTTAATGGTATCTCTAAGATCCATTGAATCAAGATAGATTTCAGCATCTAATATCCATGATAAATAATTGTTTTCAGATATATCAAGAGCATTGAATTCAAGATGAGAGAGCTTCGACATAATGAAAATTTGTTACTTGAGTCTTCCTAAAAATTTGATCAGAGTCTCGTGCTGATAACGTGTTGTGAAACAACTAAATAAATAAGAAAGATGTAATTATAAAATAAAGTAAATAAGTATAAATAGAAGATTCTAGTACTACAATTACTATCTCAATATAATAAAAATGATTAATATTGATATTAATATTATATGTAAAGAGTAATAAAAAAGAGTATTTAAAATACTTATAAAATAAAAGAAGAAAAAGAATTGTAGTAGAAATATAAAGAGAAGAGTATTTGATTGCAACATAAAGAGAGAATTAATTTCTTATTACTTGCTTGTTTTATTTCAAACGTTGCTTCTACTATTTATACACATGAGAATGTTTTGATTTCAACCTTCATTTATTTTAATTGTCTTGGAGAGAGGTTCCTTCAATATGAAAAAAATAAATCAACGTGGTCATCCACATACTTATCTTAACACTTCACACCCGCCCCTTGTTTTTAGTTTTTTCTTCCTGCATTACACTTTTTTTTGTTATTAATTGGCTATTTTATTTTACCCTTGTGTACATATATATGGTAAATTAATTAATGTGGTTAAATAAAATTATAATTTAATTCAAAAGTATAATCTATTATCTATTTATTATATATTAATAAACTTAAATTTCTT
>NC_029786.2:105082763-105084457 GCF_000816755.2 Arachis ipaensis | reverse complement strand
GAATATTTAAAAAAATTAATAGAGTAAATATCCAATTAAAATTTCTCAAAAAAATTATTGTTACAAGACTGATCGACTATTGAGTATTTAGTTAAAAGACAACTAATAAAGCGGACCAGCTTATATTTTTTTTCGGAAAATTTAAGTTCCTGCCATCTCACAAGACTAACAAGACTAGGTAATATTAATAGTTTAATACTAACAACTAACAAATGAGCGACTTTTTAGTTTTCATATCATAGATATATCAAAGAGAAAAAGATATTAATGCTACTATAGAGGAGAATCAAATAAATCTTTTAATGTGTCTGTTGTTTTTACATGACAAATTTTTTAAACTCTAATTGCAAAAATAAATAAATAAACAAATTACAATAATATTTTCACATAACATGATAATAGCTAGGTAGGGGTATGTCTAAAACGAGCACAACCGAGTAAATATCCAATTAAAATTTCTCAAAAAAATTATTGTTACAAGACTGATCGACTATTGAGTATTTAGTTAAAAGACAACTAATAAAGCGGACCAGCTTATATTTTTTTTCGGAAAATTTAAGTTCCTGCCATCTCTCTATCTCCACAAGACTAGGTAATATTAATAGTTTAATACTAACAACTAACAAATGAGCGACTTTTTAGTTTTCATATCATAGATATATCAAAGAGAAAAAGATATTAATGCTACTATAGAGGAGAATCAAATAAATCTTTTAATGTGTCTGTTGTTTTTACATGACAAATTTTTTAAACTCTAATTGCAAAAATAAATAAATAAACAAATTACAATAATATTTTCACATAACATGATAATAGCTAGGTAGGGGTATGTCTAAAACGAGCACAACCATTATGTGCTTATTGAATGCGCCATATTTATATCGACCATTAGATTTGATTAGATGAAAATCAAATATATTTTAACATATAAATTACCCTATATGATATGTCACTTTCTAATTGGTTGTTATGTTAACTATGATTAAGCTATTTTGTAATTAAAAAATTATTTAAAAGAATAAATGTATAATTTGATAAAATACTAAAAACTGAATCTTTGCTCTCTGCAACCTCGTTGTTTCTCTCTCTGATTACTCTTCTGTATTGATTTCAATTTGTAGTAGATCTGCGATTAGTTGAAGAGAGTATATTTGGTCGTGCTGCTATTTTGTAGTTGTCTTTTATTCTTTAGCTCACATAATTTCGTGTCACATATAAATTCTTGATTATCAGGATACATTAATCTATGATTTAGGATTGTGATAGATAATTATTGCATATATTAAAGTGATGCTTGAATTAGATATGCATTTGATCCATCCGTCTATTAGAATTCAAATTGGACTATATCAATTAGATCAAAGCCGTTCTTTGGAATGGTTATAGATAATTGGATCGTACACAAGATCCGTTGCATTAGATATTTAAAGGATACTTGCATCTTTACTCTCCGTCCTGCTTCGAGTTACAGTGTATGTTCCTTCAACACGCTTTGAGTGATGAAGGAACAGTAGAAGGGAGAAAATATACTTCAATCAACAGAGAATGTGTTTTTCAATAGAAGGGTGGAACGAATTTAAGTAATAATGATTTGGTAAAAGAATATAAATTTATTTTTTAATATTTACAAAAATTATATAATTATCCATCTTAAAAAATATTTAATTATAAAATGGTCCTACTTTAGTTAAGAT
>NC_029786.2:105079637-105082738 GCF_000816755.2 Arachis ipaensis | reverse complement strand
TTAATTAATAAATTTTGAATATAATAATCTAATTATTTGTCAAGTAATATAAAATAAAATTTTAATTATTTTATATTTTTATGTTACAGTTTAAAATTTTATTTTAATATGATTTTTTAATATCATAAAAATTTTTTGCATAATAATTAATCTTATTGAATAAAGAATACTCATATTTTTGTATTTATTTTTATATTTAATTATTTAAGAATAAAAGATTCTGTTATCATTTAAAGTATTGTATATTAAAGTATTGTCATTTAAAATATTTATTTATGTACTAAAATATTCTGTATTTATTAGAGTCCATCAATGCTCTTCTTTCATATTAGCCTTTGATTTTCATCTAATCAAATCTAATGGTCGATATAAATGTGACGCATTCAATAAGCACATAATGGTTGTGCTCGTTTTAGACATACCCGCTAGGTAGGAGTTGAATACGCTCTATTAATTAAGATGAATTCAGATTCTGCCGTGTGTTCTAGCTAGTTCATCATTCATGCAAATCTCTATTAATAAAACATTATTCAATTTGCATAAATTTTTGAAATTCGTCAATGAGTTATACCTCAAATAGTATAGTCTCCCCATACTCAATTAAGAGGTTGCGAGTTCGAGTATTATCATTAGGATGATATTGATAACCATCATTGTCAACAGTCAACACAAATTTCAGCCACCATAGCAGAAGAATCGGTCACAAAAAAATTCTTTAATTATATTTGTTAGATCATGAAACAGTTGAAGTTATAAACGATGAGTAACCTAAACTACTAAGTTTTCATATTATCTCCAAATAAATAAAATAAAAAATAAAAAAATTTGAATAATTTTAGACTGAATAATATCTCTAAACATTTTTAAAATGACAATATTAAATATTAAAGTAAATACGAAATAACCATAACATTTAAATAAAGTCAAACATATTAATAAAGTTCAAAGAAATTAAGCCAAACACACTAATCACACTTAATTTTCTTTTTTGTGCTTAAAAAAAAAAGAAAAAGAGAAACAAAGAGCCTAAGAGCTAAGTTAATTAAATCACTTTACAATAGGTGCAACCAAGTTTGAGGAGGTTGAAGTCAAATCCTTTAATCACAGTCACTTTGAACTCCAAATTTAATTAAGAAAGAGTCTATTGTAATTTTCAGGTCAAACACCTTGTCAATAAAAGGTGCTCTTCATGCTTTGACGGAATATTCTAGTAAGTCACTAGAGCGAAAATATTAACACTAAACCAAACCATATTGGCCAGAGTTCACTAAATGACAAAGCCTTAGTTCCACTTTTAAAAATTCTCCTTTTTCTCCTTCAAGATCCACATTTTTCCTCATTTTTTTTGCCATATATTTTTTAACATCATCTTCCAACCAAATCAAATCATCAAATCCAAAAGAGTTAAGTTGCTCCCACAAATCCTGAAGCTCCTCATAAGTATCATCATCCATGTCCTTTATATCTTTATGGCTCTTTAAAAAATGTAGAACTCTTCCCAAAGTCATAAACCATCTTTCAGTAAAATTTTCACTCCAATTTTTTCTTTTCACTCCTCTAACAAGTTCAGGATGTTTAGAACACGCTTCCTCCAATAGTTGAACAAAATCTTTTCGTACTCTACATAAACCCTTGAAATCCATTAATTCGTCGTTGTTATTTCCTGTAACCAAAGACATTATGTGATTATCATTGGGATGTCGATGACCATCATTCTCAACACAAACTTCAGCCACGATAGTATAAGTATCGTTCACAAGAAATCCTTTGTTACGATCATGAAACTCAGTTAAAGTTATAAAGGATGAGTAACCAGAGCTACGATGTTTTCCACTGCTGAACTCATATTCACCTTCTACAAAATCATATACTAAATTGAAATTGAGTGATAACAATCAAATTCATAAAACTAATAATAATACAAAATATTTAATTCTGGCACTCATGTATGCTTGTGATTCTTAAGAAATAAGGCATGTTAGATTTGAGTTTTTATTTTTATTAACTTCTGTTTGTATAATTTGTGAATAAAAAGAAAAATAATTTAGTTTAAAATTTTTGTTTTTTATTTCTTTTTTTATAAATTTAAAAACAAAAAAAAATAGAAATACAAACCAAATAATCAATTAAACGTCAATCAATAAACCAAATGAAATGACAGTCAATTTCATACGTGCATAAAATGATTTAACTGATTTAACTAAATTTTTATTTATCAATAAGTTAACTGCACCTGAATTTTTACCTATAAATAAGTTACATGTATACTTTTTTTTTTCTAAATTGAGAGAGTAGAGAAAAAAGTACCTAGTGTTTTATCTTTGCCACAGTAATAGTAATTTTTTAGAGTCAACTTGTATTTAGCGATTTTACTCCAACAACCCGTCGGTAAAAAAGAACTATCACCACAGCTCAAATAAATTGATAAGTAGTTCTTTTCAACTCCATGTGGATACAGAAGAATCCGCCTAAAATCAAATAAAAAAAATAATATATAATTAGGGTATAGATGAATTTATTAAACTGCAGGTATATATAATATGTAATTATATATATTTATATATATACCATGGATGGTCCCCTGTAAAAAATGTATCTGAGTATTTGGGTTCGCCGTTCAATTTAGAGAAGTTCCAAAGGATCCATGTGTACTTCACAGTTGTAGAGATTTTTGTTTCAACTCTTCCTTCTTGAATAAATTTCTTCCCTGATATTAAAGTAGAATTATTATTACAAAAAAGAGAAGGAAAGGCTTGTACTAATAAGATATACAGGAGATAATTAGGTGAATGATTCCATGGTCCAAAACTATCTTACTTTAATTTTAATTAACATCATTTAAGTCTTATCGATCTCTTTTCTATTTATATTAAACATTAAAATAAATGAATGAATCAATCCATCAATCAAAAAATAAATAAACGAATCAGAATGGAAAAAAAAATACATTAAAATTTTAAATTTGACTTGGCAAACAGCAATGCTACTTTTATTATTCCGAAATAGTGACAAGGTTAGTTGAAGCTATTTTATATATTTGTCATAGGAATATTCGCACTACTTATATTTTAATTGATAATATTAAAATATTAAATAAAAAT
>NC_029786.2:105078922-105079581 GCF_000816755.2 Arachis ipaensis | reverse complement strand
TAATTTATAAATACATGTGCAATAATTTCTCAAATTTTAAGATAATAACTGACAATGCAAAAATCCATATACGTTTGACCCAAATTATTTTAATAACAAAAATGAATATTTTTTATAATCGTAAAAAACCAACTCAATCCCATATATATATCTGAAACAAGGGGATGAAATAAATAATAGTAAAATATCAAACATTAAAGTAAATTAGTCAACAACAAAAAAACATTGAAGTAGATTAAAATAAATCGGATNATTCACATAGACACATATATAGAACCATTTTTTGGGAGTATTATTTCATTATGAGAAAAACCATACATGCTACTATATTTTAATTAATTATTTAATTTCGTCATAGTAACATCATAATAATTCAATGTAAAAGGAATGAAAAAAAAAAAGAGAGAAAGAAGAATGATAGAAAGGTGATTAGGTGAACCTGATAATGATAATAGTTAGAAATAAGAGAAGAGATCAGACGAAAGAGTTTGTGTGTTTATTATTATGTAGGTACTATGTATCTAATGATACAATATATTCTCTATTTATAGGTGCTAAATAAATTAAAATAAATTAAAAAATATTGCTTTCATTTATTAAATTTCTTTTTTTATATTTTTCGAAAATTTAAGTTCCTGCTAACAACTAACAAATGAGCG
>NC_029786.2:105078156-105078880 GCF_000816755.2 Arachis ipaensis | reverse complement strand
ATGTGTGTGTTGTTTTTACGTGACAAATTTTTTAAACTCTAATTGCAAAAATAAATAAATAAATAAATTATAATAATCTTTTCACATAACATGATAATAGGTAGGAGTTGAAGACGCTATATTAATCAAGGACAGTGCTCGAATACTTTTGTTTCAGAATTTTGCTTGTTTTCTTAGATTTAAGTATGTTCAGTTTTGTTATGTTGAGCTCTTTCTTTAAAAAAAAAAATAACATAACTTTTCAACTGTGAAGTATCATAATTTATAATGCAAAAAATTAACTAGTAATATACAACCTTTTAACCTTATATTTTAAAAAGAAGAATATCCCATCAAGAAGTCATTAGATTCGCAGCATCCATGACATGCATCGTGACAAAATTTAAGAACCTGACTAATAAGCAATAACCAAAGTCTAATTTACCATCTTAATTAGGTAATTCATATATCATCCTATTCCTAATTATTAAAGATGCATATGGTTTGTAAATAGAATATGCGGTGACTTGTAAGAGAAGAAAATAAATTTAAGTATAGTTACTTGGAGCGGTTTAAGCTGTTTAGAAATAGTTGGATTATATATATATTGCTTCACATTCAAAATTTTTTATGAACCAAATTTAATCAAATTAAACAATATATACGACTTTGAATAATATTAGTCATAACTAATTTTTATTATATTAGACTAACTTTATTAAATTTGATCAACAATATAAGACAC
>NC_029786.2:105070979-105077390 GCF_000816755.2 Arachis ipaensis | reverse complement strand
TAATAATAAAATATAAAAAATAAGTATTCTTGTTTCAAATAAAAAAAAAAATTGTTGAGTTAAACATTATTAATGTTCCAAATCTTTTTGAAAAAGCAATATTAAATATTAAAGTAAATACAAAAGACCCATAACATTTAAATAAAGCCAAACATACTTAAATTAAGGCAAACACACTAATCATACTTAAATTAAACCAATCCCTAATTGCCCTAATATAATATAATCTACTAAAATTGTTTGCAAAGAGAGATTTAATTCTGACATTAGGATGTAATCTACTAAAATATATCAGAATTTATTCTCTACTAAATAATAATAACAAAGTCTTAATCTACTTTCAACAATTCTCCTTTTTCTCCTTGAAGATCCACATTTTCGTTTAACTTTTTCACCGTATAGTTTTTAACATCATTTTCCAACCAAGTCAGATCATCAAATCCAGAAGACTCAAGTTCCTTCCACAAATTCTGAAACTCCTTAACACAATCATCAGTACAGTCCTTTACATCTTTATGACTCTTTAGAAAATGAAGAACTCTTCCCAAAGTCATGAACGAATTTTCAGTAAATTTTTCACTCTGATTTCTCTTTTTCTGACCTTCAACAAGTTCAGGATGCTTAGAACACGCTTCCTCCAGTAGTGGAACAAAATCTTTTTTCACTTTGCATAAACCCTTGAAATCCACTAAGTTGTTGTTGTCGTTATTTCTTGTAACCAAAGGCACTATGCGATTATCATTAGGATGATGTTGATGACCATCATTCACAACACAAACTTCAGCCTCGATAGAACAAGAATCGTTCACAAGAAACCCGTTGTTAGGATCAAGAAACTCGGTTAAAGTTATAAACGATGAGAAACCATAGCCAGGATATTTTGCACTGCCATATTCATATTTAGTACCTGCCAAAATCATATACTAATAAATTGAAATTTTGTGATAATAATCAAATTCATACAACTAATAATAATGCAGAATATTTAATTATAGTGCTAATTTTTTTATAAAATTAAAAAAAAAATACAAGGCAAACAATCAATTAAATGTCAATCAATAAACCAAATGAAATAACAGTAACTAAACTCCATTATAAATAAACTGAATTGAGAGAGTAGAGAGAAAAATACCTCGTGTTATGTCTTTATCAGTGAAGAACAAATTTTTCAGAGTCAACTTGAAATTAACGGTTTTATTCCAACTACCAGCCGGTAAAAAAGAATTATCACCAGTAGTCAAATAAATTGACAAATAGTTCGGCCGAAATCCTTGTGGATACAGACTAATTCGCCTAAAATTAAATAAAAAAAAATACATAATTATTAAATTGCAAATACACATAACTCATATTTGCGTAAATGTTTATCCAAAAAATAGTAATGATTATACAACTGTATAAAATATTTTATATTGTCACTCGTATTTATATATATATACCATGGATGATTCCCTGTAAAAAATGTGTCTGAGTATTTTTGGTAACATTCCAATGCAGAGAAGTTCCAAATGGTCCATGTATACTTCACAGTTGTAGAAAGATTTGTTTCAATTATTCTTCCTTGAGAAAAATTCTTCCCTGTGTCTGATACTGAAAGTGATATTAAATTTAGAATGGAGAAAAACTAAATAAATGAATCAGAATGAAAAAAAAAAATTAAAATTTTAAAATTGACTTAACAAACAGCAATGCTACTTTTGTTCCGAAATTGTGATAAGGTTAGTTGAAGCTTTTTTATATCCCTGTCTTAGGAATATTGGCAACTACTTATATTCTAATTGATAATATTAAAAATATTAAATAAAAATTCAATTACAAATACATTATACATGTGCCAATGAGTTATAGTTCAAATGACATAGTCTCCGGTTCGAGTCTTCTATCTTTGGTAAAAAAAAAAAAGTCCCCTACCATAGTAGTAAACAAATTAAAGTATTAACCCATGGCGTATTTTTTTATTTTTTATTTTTCACAATCTAACGCAAATATTCAAATCTTTTAATAGAAATTAAATCGATAAAAATACTCAAACTCTACTAAGGTCTTGTAGTAGAAGAAATTAACCTTTCAATTTGGACATAGAATCTGATAACTTATCTTTCACCATGGGATCATCATCTCTTTCCTTCTTAATATTATTATTATTGTTGTTGTTGTGGTTGTTAATGTTGTTGTAAGGTTTGAAGCACATTATAAGGTTGTCTTTGAAACTGAAATTCCTCCCCATTTCTTTTTGTGCTGCCATGGCCGCCACGGCTCTCACCTTTTAAAAAAACAAAAACAATAAATAAATAAATCTTATATAATAGAAAGTAGTATTAAGCTGTAATTACTTGTGAGAATTCAATTCACACATACACATACACATACACATATATAGAACTATTTTTTTGGGAGTATTCTTTCATAATGAGAAAGACCATATATGCTACTATCTATTTTAATTAATTATTTAATTTTGCCATAGTAACATCACAATAAGGCAATGAAAAAGGAATGAATGAGAGAAAGAAAGAGTAATAATAGAAAGAAGGTGAACCTGATGATAATGATAATAGCTAGAAATAAGTGAAGAGATGAGATAGAAGAGTTTGTGTGTTTATTATGTAGTTTTTTTTGACGGGTAAATTGGTAGCAATTTATTCATGAAAGGATCTAGGCTATCCAAACGTGCTAGGTTATATATGTGTTAGTGGTACATCTTTCATTCATACTATATTTGAATTGGTAAGAGATATATTTGCCAATTTATGAGCTACTCTTTTACTATTTCTCTTAATATATAAAAATTTTACTGTACTAGAACTAGATATTAATACTAGATGCAAACAGTCAACAATAAAGATACTAAAATAATTGCTTTGAGTTCTTTTTTTTTTTTTGAGATTTTGTATGACCTCAACATTATTACTTTCCATAATGATGTCAAAAAAAAAAATAAATTTTGGACTTTTTCTAGGCCCATGAAGTAAGCTAAAGCTTCAGTGATAATTCATATGCTTCTTAATATGCTGTACTTAAGTTCAAATTTTGACAAATGTGCCAAGTATTGAAAAGGAACTTTTTAGTGTTGTATGAATGTGTTGTATTGTGATACCTAAAATTAAAAGTTGTTCAATCCATCTAACAAATTTCTAAAAACTTTTAATCTTAACTAATAACTATGTATAGTTTATATGGCCTAAATTTGCTTTTCTTACTTTTATATAAGTATAGTTGTCCAACAGGTAGGAAAAAGAATTACTAAAATTGAAAGAATAAATTAAACATGTAAAACATAAAATTGTAACATAATTTAAATGGTAAAATTATTTGACTTAGTAGAATTTTTTAAAATCAATTAACTCATTTAAAATGATGATATTGAAAGATTTTAAGAGTTAAATCGAAATTTTACTTTATCCAATCAACTATATATTGACAGAGTAATATGAAATGTAAGATATGTTCTTGTTGGCATTCAACTGATTAAGCAGACTCAACTTGAGATTTGCAGTTTTGTTCAGCTACACAGAGTTATAAAGTAGCACTTTGACAAATAAAAAGAAAAAGAATAGAAATCTAAGGAGTTATGGCCTCTATTTCCATATGGCATGTGTAATGTTTGAAGTACACCAATAAATATTACCATAAAATATGAATAGATTCTAACATAATCTCAGCCAGCAAACTAAAATAGAAGTCTAATTTGGCAGTCATCTTAATTAGGATATTCCACATCCTAGTTCATCATCCAATTCTCTCTTTACAAACCCCTTTTCAGCTATTGCCAATTCCTTTCTTGCTCTTTCAAGATCTGTCTCTGCTAAAATCATCAGTTCTTTCAGGTTCCTCCTCTTAACCTCTAGAGCAACTACACTACCCTTCAGCCTTTTCACCTTCGTCAATCTCTCCGCATAATTTTTCATACTCAACGCAGATTCAACATGGGGCTTCAGCCAACTCAAATCATCAAACTTAACCATCTCAAGCTCCTCCCACAAATCTTGAAGCTCCTTACATGCATCATCATTCATGTCCTTCACTTTTTTAGTCTTTAGAAAATGCAACACTTTCCCTAGAGTTGTGATTGACCATTCTGTGAACTTCTGACTCCGTTTTCTCTTTCGATGGCTTTCAATAATGGAAGGATGCTTCAAACATGCTTCCTCCAACAGATTAACATGGTCTTTTTCTATTTGGCATAGACCCTTGAAATTGATCAACTCATCACATGTTGATGTTGGTGAGTACATTTCCTTGGGCAAGTGATCAACATTAGTATCTTCATGTCCTGAATTCTCGACAGAAACCTCAGCAACAATTATGCATGTGTCCTTCACAAGAAACCCTTCACTAGGGTCACGAAATTCAGGTAAAGACACAAAGGATGGGAAACCATAGGCAGCAACAACTCCTGTGCTGTTGTGCTTGTAGGTATGCACAGCCACTAGCAAAAGCAGAATAGATTGGAATTAAAATAAGAACAAGAGAATTGAGTGAAAAATGCTCCATCTACTGAATCCTTCATAACATGATCATTCATCTATGAAAAATCGTCAAAAATCATCCAAAAAACAGCATTATGACATGCATGAGATTGCTAGAAAATAAAAGTTTTCATCAATAAGACAAATGATAGCGATGAGACTCCATTAAAAGCTTTACATATGTAAACTTCACTGTAAGGAGAATGCAGAAATCGAAATAGTAATTCAGAAGTACCATGTGTTATGGTGTCATCAGAATAGAGCTGATTAATTAGAGACATCTTAATGTTAGCAGTTTTGCTCCAACCAGCAGGAAAATTAGCATTATCACCAACAGACAAATAGATTGACAAGCAGTTTACTTTATTCCCTTCTGGATGTATACGAATCCGCCTAAAAATCAAATTCAAAGCATGTATATATATATAACATAAATAAAACAATGTACCAAAGAGAATGCCTATTAGTGAATAATGGCAAAATACATATATAGGAGTTGGTTGCAAGCAAGTACCATGGATGCTTGCCAGTGAAGAAGGTCTCGGAGTAGAGCTTGTCGCACTTCAATTTAGAAAAGTTCTTGATGATCCATGTGTACTTTGAGGTGATAGTTGTTTCAACCTCTCCTTGATCCTCCATTTCTTCACATTTTTATTTTTAATATTGGATTAACAATGGTATTTTTCTGAATTGTGATTACTTTGATATTTTTCTAAAATATGGGATGATTTAATTTAGGGAGTACAAATCGGATTGTCCAATTTTTAAGAAGTATAGAAATCGAACCGTCCGATTTGTTTGTGTATCCCAAATTTTTTAAATTTTTTAAACACAAATCGTACCTCCCATAGTTTTAAAAAACACTAAAAATTACAATGTTAAGGTATATCACTCATTCTACTTCCATATATAAATTTTTTAGCCCCATTTCTTCAACTCACCGCATAACACTGTTTGTGTTTAACATAATTTCAAAACATTATCAATGAAACTTAGTGGTTGTGAATGTTTCTAGAAACAAACATCAAACATGCATGCAACTATGCAAGTACTTCTTTACTTACTATGTACTATGGTTATGAGACAACTATCTATATATTTTGTGTTAAAATACATTGATTTTCCAGTGCATCAAAAGAATGAAAACGACATTTATTTTCAAACAACATGAGTAATGGCTAACTAGTTATAGATCAAAGATCTTCTGTCTTAACCCCGAGAGTATTCAGAGAGACTCTTCAACACCAAATTTTAGCACCCAGCACCAGCATCTTGTTAAAATTTCACCCCAACTAATTTTCTCATAGTTAAAACTGACAAGAGATTGGAAAGTTAAGACCAAATGTATTTTCATAATCCAATTGCTGAAGATTATACAGCCAGAGACAAAAACATGCAAATGTGTTTGAAGAATTGAGAATTCTAAGCTAACAAATATATATAATAAACTCACATTCTTTCTATATATTCAATAAGAATGATAAAAAAATCTGACGGGTCTCACCGATAAGAATGAAAAAAAATAAAAAATAACAAAAATAAAAATTTAGCCCTAAATCATTAACCATTGGTGAAATGTGTATGATACAGACGTTATAGAATAATAAGATAACATAAGATGATAGGTTGATTGAGAGAAAGAGTTTTACCTGAGAAAGATGAAAACTTGGTAAGTGGTAAATAGTAAATTCTCTTGTTGAAAGCTGTGTTTTCGTTTCCCTCTATGTAATCCTCAAAGCTCTGGTTTTTAGTTTTTAATCCCTCGCTTTGCAGAATCCTTTGATGAGTTTCCACGTATTCTTTTGCTATCATTTTTAATTCGGTTACGGTTTTACCCCTCAAAGCTCTGTTTTTTTGACTTTTTCACTTATTTTTTTTTAAGAATTAAAAGTGAGGTTGGAAGTTGAAACCCAAAACTTTTAAGTGAGAAAGAAATTATGCC
>NC_029786.2:105035580-105070903 GCF_000816755.2 Arachis ipaensis | reverse complement strand
ATAAAAAAAGATTCTCAATTTTTTTTAAGAATTTTTTATTTTTAAATTGGAAAAGATTTTTGTTATTTTTAGTTTATGTATAGTTCTATCTATCTCTAGAATTATTTGGACTCTTATAAATAAAAAAAAAGTAGTCACTCATTATTTAAAATGATAGTACAATAGTGTCAAAATTAAACTTAGTTTAATAATCTACATCTATACAATGGACTTGTTTATTTTCATCATCACTACAAAATGCTTACAAAGTTATTTGAAAAAGCAAAGTTGAAGGAAAAAAAAAATTCTTAATTAATTATGATGTAATAAGAAAAAAAAAGTACAAAAATTAGTGATCATAATTAGGGGTGTGCATGGGTCGGGTGAAACCGGGTTTGATGTGACACAGACCCGATCCGAAATATATACCGGACCTATTTGTTAGACCCGAACCCGACCCTAGACCCGACGAAACCTATACACTTTCGGGCCACGATTATACCGGGTAAAAACCGGGTGAAAACCGGGCCGTTAACATTATATTACCTTGATACCTTCTTGTAAGTTAGCATGTAAAAATATCTAAATTTCCAAGACTCCAACCATTATTTGACATGGTAAAATTCACTTAGAAAAAATATAATAAGAACTAACTCTTCTCTAAAATTAAAGTATAACCATAATCAATACTAATATTGCCTAATAACACCAAATATTTAAATCAATACAAAAACACACAAGATTATGCATTAGTCTAAAATCTTATGCATTTTAAACACAAAACATTAACTTATAGTCTTATATATAATGACTAATAACACAAAATATTAAGGTTTACAATACTTAAATTTCACATAATAATAGCCATCATCCATCACTAATAACACAAAATATTAATTGTGTATCATGACCGGGCTACCGGGCCGATTTCGGGTGACCCGAGCTATGGCCCGGACCCGACCCAAAATAATGACCGGGTCTAATTTTGAGACCCATACCCGGCCCTAGACCCGATGAAATCACATCAATTAGCCCCTAAAATGTTCGGGACCGGGCCGAGTCTTCGGGCCGGGCCGGGCCATGCACACCCCTAATCATAATAACGCATACAAGTAAATCAATTTGGGTTGGTCGAGTGGTCAGCTCACTCGTCCGCTTAAGCAAGTGTCCAAGGTTCGAATTCCGCCTTGTGCATGCAGCAACTCATTGGCCAGCGGCAGGCCCTTAAATGGAGTTCAGATCCGCGGATTATACATAATAATAAAGATCTAGCTAGTAAGCAGAATACAAAAATATATTTATATATAATCTTAAATTAATTAGGGTTCAGGGTATTATTCCATATCCTAATCGATCATCCAAATCTCTTGCTACAAAACCTTCTTCAGCCTTTGCCAATTCTTTCTTTGTTGTTTTAAGACCAGCATCTATAGCAATTACCTTTGCTTTCAGGGTCATGGCTTTTTCTTCTAAATCAACCACATTAGCCTTAAGCTTTTTCACCTTGACTGCATTCTCAAAATAGCTCAAAGCAGATTTAACATGTGGCTCCAACCAACTCAAATCATCAAATCTAATCTCAGCTTCTTCCCATAAATCTTGTAACTCCTTACAAGCATTATCACTCTTCATGTCCTTCACTTTCTTAGTCTTTAGGAAATGCAAGAGTTTCCCTAATGTTGTGAATGAAAGTTGATTGAACCTTTGGCTCCTTTTTCTCTTTCTATGGCTTTCAACAAGAGAAGGGTACTTTGAACATGATTTCTCTAGTAGTTTAACATAGTCTTTCTCCATTTTGCATAATCCCTTGAAACTTACTAACTTACTATCAAATGAAGCATTATTGTCATTGAGATAAACTTCGGCAACAATGATGCATGTGTCGTTTACAAGAAACCCATTTTCGGAGTCAAGAAATTGGTCAATATCCAAAAACGATGAACTACCAATTATAGCATTGCTTTCGTCTAAGTGAACGGCGAAATCATCTGGAAAATTGACAAAACACACTTCCCATTAAACATGGCCTTCATAATATTAATACACTATATAAATAGTTATATGAAGAGATGAAAGCAGGATGAATGGTTAATAATTTTCGGAAATAATAGGGGGTTAATAATTTTACTATGAAAATAAGGAATTGATTAGTGTTAATTTAAATATAAGATAACTCCTAAAACAATTCCGCAACAATGGAGATTATGAACAATGAGCTACATCCAAATCCATTAAGCATGAATAAACTTAATTAATTCAAAATTTAAATTTTAAAATTAAAATTAATTTCTTTTTAACTTATTGTTTAAGTTGTTTAGAAAAAAAAAGTATTATCCTCCTATACTTTTTCAAGATAAAATAAAAAAAAAATTGTTGGTAACCAACTTACCATTTGTTATTGTTCTTGTCATTTTGTTATCATACTGATTAATTAAGGACAACTTAAAGCTTGAATGTTGGAATCGGGAACCAGTCATCAGGAAGATTAGCAGAATCCAGAGCAGCAAAATAAATTGACAAATCTTCACATTCTTCTTCTTCGAGCTCAAATAAATCGTCCTCATACTTCTCCTTTTTTACGTTGTTGTCATCAAATTCTGGAGATATAACTATCCTCCTAAACATAATTCAAAAAAATTAAAGCAACCGCAAATTAAGGTATGTAGGAGTTAATTCAATATTGCAAGCACCGTACCAAGGATGAAGACCAACGAAGAATGTTTGAGAGTAGCGCTTCTCAATGCTGATCAGTTTATAGTAGTTGTTGATGGTCCATGTGAACTTCACAGTTGTTACCACCGTTGCATTATTTTGAACCTCCATTTCGTTATGTTGAGAAGTAAGGGCCCCAGTTATAATCTTATTTATATATGTGAGTGAAAGAATAGGAAAAGAAAAGAAAAGATTGAAGAAATTTTTATTGATTGTTGATTAATTGAATTATGAAGGTAAAACTAAATATATATAGAGTATTGTTTATGAAAGATAAAAAATAAAGATAAGATAAAATAAGAAGATAATATAAAGATAAAATAAGATAATAAAAACTAAAATGGTAATTGAATTTATGTATTTTGTTGGGCTAAATTTATGGGCCGTGAGACGTCTTTATTGTTGTCATGGGCTAAGGTAGAAGAGTGGTTTAATAAGTTTGAGTGATTGTAATATGACCAAGTCTGATTATTATTTGGGAATAAAAAAAGGGACACATGCATCATGCATGAGTATATGAAGAAATGACCTTTTTGTTTTATCATAAATTGAAAATTTGTAATCAATAGAAATGGCCAATAAGGCAATAACTAAGTAGAGTAATTTCTTCGTAGTTCAACACTGAGATCTTCATCATCATCAATGCATTATTGAGAGAGATAAGATGAACGTTTTTCCCATCACACTAGTGAGATTCTCGGGGAAAGCTTTCTGTTTCTCGTAATTCAAAATTGACAGGATATTAATAGTACATGAAAAGTGGTAGTTTACTACTATATAACTGTCAAACCTAATAAAAACGTCTATTATTTTTTATAATCTTTTTGCTCTTATTAATATTGATAAATTCAATTTGTATTTTTTTGACACTTCGATCTGAATTGTATTTGTCAACGACGAAACTATCAATTGAATAGTTTAATGAATTCAATAGATCGTTATCATAAGCTTGAAAGACATCCGTACAAGAAATAGCAATGTTCACATTTCCTTTTCAACCAAGATATATAGTACGCCAAAAAAAAAAAGTCCATAATTTATATCATCTTAATTGTATTATAGTTTGGGTATTCCATTAAAACTAATTCTTATGGCAGTTAAAATGAACTAAATCCATCGCACCAGCTTGTTTGTCCATTTTTTAATTTTTATATGGATGAATTTTGCCTCTAAAATTAAATCTATTTAAATTTCGGATTAACGGATTGAGTCTGATTATCTCAAAAAAATGATGGGTCAAACGACGTCAGATTAACGGATTGAGTCTGATTATCCCAAAAAAATGATATCCCAAAAAAATGATGGGTCAAACGACGGTTAGTACGCAGACTAAACAGGTACTAGATAATAGAATTATTATAAAGTCCAAGAAATATTAGTGTTTAGGATTTTACAGAATAATAGAGATCTAGAGTAAGCAGAATACAAAAAGATATTTATATATAATCTTAATCTAAATAAAGGTTTAGGAAATTATTCCATATCCTAATTGATCATCCAAATCTCTTGCTACAAAACCTTCTTTAGCCTTTGCCAATTCTTCCTTTGTTGTTTCAAGAACAGCATCTATAGCAATTGCCTCTGCTTTCAGGGTCTTAGCTTTTTCTTCTAAATCAACCACATTAGCCTTAAGCTTTCCCACCTTGGCTGCATTCTCAAAATAGTTCAAAGCAGATTTAACATGTGGCTCCAACCAACTCAAATCATCAAATCTAATCTCCGCTTCATCCCATAAATCTTGTAACTCCTTACAAGCATCATCACTCTTCATGTCCTTCACTTTCTTAGTCTTTAGAAAATGCAATAGTTTCCCTAATGTTGTGAATGAAAGTTCATTGAACCTTTGGCTCCTTTTTCTCTTTTTATGGCTTTCAATAAGAGAAGGGTACTTTGAACATGATTTCTCAAGTAGTTGAACATAGTCTTTCTCCATTTTGCATAATCCCCTGAAATCCAAAAATAAATCTGTGGACTTCACATGATCAAGTCCTAAATCATTGACAGAAACCTCAGCAACAACAATGCACGTGTCGTTTACAAGAAACCCGTTTTTGGGATCAGAAACCATGCCTGAAAGTACTCTCAAGGAAACAACAGCAACTCCTGTTTTGAGCTGATGAATATTGATATTCTCACTCTCTGGTAAAATCACAAATCATATGTCAAAATAAAGTTTTTGATAAGAAAAAATGCTGCTATATGATTCATCAAAGGACAAAGGAATAATAATATATAAATCACAGATGTAATGAATATAGTATATCCATCAAAGAATATAATGATACCATTTATTATCATGGATTTGGCTTGAAGCTGATCAACTAAAGAGAGCTTGAAGTTAAGAGATCTCCGTCCAACAGGAACATTATTATCAATGTCGGCAGCATACAATCGATCTACCAATAAGCCTCGTAAATAAATGTAGGGGATACTTCGTTGTATAGCTATCTGCCTAACAGAATTTATATAATTAAGTACACATGCAAAATCACTCATATATTAATGGATACTACTAGGGAGATAATGGACTATTTGTACAATGTGTACAATAGGCTATTGAGTTACAAAATGAACATCTCTCATACTATTTAGAATAACCATCCGAGTACTAGCGATAATAAACATCTTCCCAAAAGCTTAAACTGATTTTGGAGTTCACCAAAGATCGAACTCTTAACCTTTCGAATCTAGCATTCTAATACCATGTCATGATACCACTCATTCTATCAACCTCCGATGGAAAAAGGTAAAACTAATGATTATATCTTTAATACTCCCTAAATTTTCATTGTACACATTGTATAAATATTCCATTGGCTCCTAATATTTTTCCTATATTATATTGTAAGCAGTTAAAGTTTTCAACTTTGTGGAGTCAAGGTGACAAATCCAAAACATTAGAAACAAAATCAAATGAAATTAAAAGTTAAAAGCAATATTTTGAAATAATCAGAAATGCTTAGAAGAAAAAGCTATCCTTGTAGGTGCATACCAGGAATAGGGGCCAACGAAGAAGGTGTCGGAGTAGATGAATTTGAAGGTAACCTGACTAGAGAAGTTGTTAATGGTCCAAGTGAAGTTGGCAGTTGTTAAAGTTAAAACCTTTACTTGTTGTTGCTCCTTTTCCATTCTCCTTTCTCTTCTTCTGCACCTTGCTGGGTTCTGCTTCAGAAAGCTCAAGCTTGACCAACAATGTGCGTGTCTTTTGAATTCTGAAATGAAGATTGAAAAGGTTAGGCGAGTCAAAGTGAGTCTCATCTTCCATCATCTCAGTGCATGTGAGACACGTGGCCAACCAGGCTAAAATTAGCCACCGTTAGTGACAATTTTTCCTCTGATTTTCTGATGATATACTTAATCAATATTGAAAAATTTTAAGAGTTAAATCAAAATTTTACTTTATCCAATCAACTATATATTGACAGAGTAATATGAAATGTAAGATATGTTTAGGGTGGTAACGGGTAGGGTAAGGTAGGGTTTGGAGTTAACCCTAACTCTACCCGCGAGTTGAGATTTTTATATAAACTCAATCCTACCCTACCCGCGGGTTGAGAATATCTCAACCCTAACCCTACCGCGCAGGTATCCAACCCTACCCGCAGGTTGAGAATATCTCAACCCTAAACCCTAAACCCAAAAAAATGCAACGTTATTATATAACTTGATGATAATTTAAAATAGAACTGACTTTTATGTAAAAAAAGTTTATTAAATTATCAATTAATGATCTTCTTTTAATGACTAAGGATCTTTTGTATTTAGTGAGAAGTCTTTAGTTCAATATTCACTTAAAATATATTTTTATATAAGTATATAACATATACATATATAGAGTGCGGGTTGGTCGGGTAGGGTTGAGGTTCAACCCGCACCCTACCCGACCCGCACGAAAATCCTACCCGCATCCTACCCTACTAGCTGCGGATCGAATTGGCAACCCTACCCGACCGGGTGGGATCGGGTTGGGTACCCACGGATAGAGTACATATTGCCATCCCTAGATATGTTCTTGTTGGCATTCAACTGATTAAGTAGACTTAACTTGAGATTTGCAGTTTTGTTCAGCTACACACAGTTATAAAGTAGCACTTTGACAAATAAAAAGAAAAAGAATAGAAATCTAAGGAGCTATGGCCTCTATTTCCATAAGTACACCAATAAATATTACCAAAAAATATAAATAGATTCTAATATAATCTCAGCCAGCAAACCAAAATAGAAGTCTAATTTGGCAGTCATCTTAATTAGGGTATTCCGCACCCTAGTTCATCATCCAATTCTCTCTTTACAAACCCTTTTTCAGCTATTGCCAATTCCTTTCTTGCTCTTTCAAGATCTGTCTCTGCTAAAATCATCAGTTCTTTCAGGTTCCTCCTCTTAACCTCTAGAGCAACTACACTACCCTTCAGCCTTTTCACCTTCATCAATCTCTCCGCGTAATTTTTCATACTCAACGCAGATTCAACATGGGGCTTCAGCAACTCAAATCATCAAACTTAACCATCTCAAGCTCCTCCCACAAATCTTGAAGCTCCTTACATGCATCATCATTCATGTCCTTCACTTTTTTAGTCTTTAGAAAATGCAACACTTTCCCTAGAGTTGTGATTGACCATTCTGTGAACTTCTGACTCCGTTTTCTCTTTCGATGGCTTTCAATAATGGAAGGATGCTTCAAACATGCTTCCTCCAACAGATTAACATGGTCTTTTTCTATTTGGCATAGACCCTTGAAATTGATCAACTCATCACATGTTGATGAGTACATTTTCTTGGGCAAGTGATCAACATTAGTATCTTCATGTCCTGAATTCTCGACAGAAACCTCGGCAACAATTATGCATGTGTCCTTCACAAGAAACCCTTCACTAGGGTCACGAAATTCAGGTAAAGACACAAAGGATGGGAAACCATAGGCAGCAACAACGCCTGTGCTGTTGTGCTCGTAGGTACGCACAGCCACTAGCAAAAGCAGAATAGATTGGAATTAAAATAAGAACAAGAGAATTGAGTGAAAAATGCTCCATCTACTGAATCCTTCCTAACATATCATTCATCTATGAAAAATTGTCAAAAATCATCCAAAAAAAAACAACATTATGACATGCATGAGATTGCTAGAAAATAAAAGTTTTCATCAATAAGACAAATGATAGCGATGAGACTCCATTAAAAGCTTTACATATGTAAACTTCACTATAAGGAGAATGCAGAAATCGAAATAGTAGTGTCAGAAGTACCATGTGTTATGGTGTCATCAGAATAGAGCTGATTAATTAGAGACATCTTAATGTTAGCAGTTTTGCTCCAACCAGCAGTAAAATTAGCATTATCACCAACAGTCAAATAGATTGGCAAGCAGTTTACCTTATTCCCTTCTGGATGTATACAAATCCGCCTAAAAATCAAATCCAAAGCATATATATATAAAACATAAATAAAACAATGTACCAAAGAGAATGCCTATTAGTGAATAATGGCAAAATACATATATAGGAGTTGGTTGCAAGCAAGTACCATGGATGCTTGCCAGCGAAGAAGGTCTCGGAATAGAGCGTGTCGCACTTCAATTTAGAAAAGTTCTTGATGGTCCATGTGTACTTTGAGGTGATAGTTGTTTCAACCTCTCCTTGATCCTCCATTTCTTCACATTTTTATTTTTAATATTGGATTAACAATGGTATTTTTTTTAAATTGTGATCTACTATGATATTTTTCTAAAATATGGGATGATTTAATTTAGGGTGTACAAATCGGATTGTCCGATTTGTTTGTGTACCCCAAATTTTTAAAAATTTTTAAAAACAAATAGGACCTCTCATAATTTTTAAAAACACCAAAAATTACAATGTTAAGGTATATACTCATCTTACTTCCATATATAAATTTGGTTTAATTACTTTGTTGGTCCCTATAGTTTCGTGAAATTTTCAATTAAGTCCCTGTACTTTTTTTCTTTTTAACTGGTCCCTGAACTTTTTTTTTTTCAATTAAGTCCCTCTTAGTAGTAATTGGCTTAATTTTATAAGGACCCAACTAAAAAAAAAAAATTGGTATAGGGACCTAAATAAAAAAAAAGGTGTAGGGACCAAATTTAAAAAGAAAAAAATTGGTGCAAGAACTCAATTAAAAAGAAAAAAGTATAGGGATCTAATTGAAAATTTCGCGAAACTATAGGGACCAAAACAGTAATTAAACCTATAAATTTTTTAGCCCCATTTCTTCAACTCACAGCATAACACTGTTTGTGTTTAACATAATTTCAAAACATTATCAATGAAACTTAGTGGTTGTGAATGTTTCTAGAAACAAACATCAAACATGCATGCAACTATGCAAGTACTTCTTTACTTACTATGTACTATCGTTATGAGAACTATCTATATATTGTGTTCAAATACATTGATTTTCCAGGGCATCAAAAGAATGAAAACGACATTTATTTTCAAACAACATGAGTAATGGGTAACTAATTATAGATCAAAGATCTTCTGTCTTAACCCCGAGAGTATTCAGAGAGACTCTTCAACACCAAATTTTAGCACCCAGCACCAGCATCTTGTTAAAATTTCACCCCAACTAATTTTCTCATAGTTAAAACTGACAAGATTTTAACAATACCAGTGATTGAAAAGTTAAGACCAAATGTATTTTTATAATCCAATTGCTGAAGATTATACAGCCAGAGACAAAAACATGCAAATGTGTTTGAAGAATTGAGAATTCTAAGCTAACAAATATATGTAATAAACTCACATTCTTTCTATATATTCAATAAGAATGATAAAAAAAATTCTGACGGGTCTCACCGATAAGAATGAAAAAAATAAAAAATAACAAAAATAAAAATTTAGCCCTAAATCATTAACCATTGGTGAAATGTGAATGATACAGACGTTATAGAATAATAAGATAACATAAGATGATAGGGTTGATGGAGAGAAAGAGGTTTACCTGAGAAAGATGAAAACTTGGTAAGTGGTAAATAGTAAATTCTCTTCTTTGATGCTTGTTGAAAGCTCTGTTTTCGTTTCCCTTTATGTAATCCTCAAAACTCTGGTTTTTAGTTTTGAATTTGGATCTTTTAAATTTTAAATTTGTACTTTATATGGTTTTTAATGGTTTCTCTCTCATATTTATTTTAAATCCCACCTATAAAATAAATGTAAAAACCACACTTTATTCTCTAAAGTAAAATTCAATCTTTAGAGAATCCAAATCCTTAATTTTTAGCCTCTCGCTTTGCAAAATCCTTTGATGAGTTTCTACGAATTCTTTTGCTATCATTTTTTATTCGGTTAGGGTGTTACTCTCAAAGCTCTGCTTTTTCACTTTTTTTTTTTTGTAAGAATTAAAAGTGAGGTTGGAACCTGTTCATACCCTGACCCAACGCTAAGGCCCGGGATCCAAGTAAAAAGGCCCGACCCAAAGGGTTGAGCCTCACCTTTTCCAAATCAGCCGCTAAGAAGTCGGTACTCACCACGACTTGCTCTAAGGAAGTCGGGAAGAAGGGTTAGCTGGCAGATAAGAACTCATTTAAATGAGTAACTGCCCCTAGAATCTCTCTAACCACTTCCACGAGCCATATCTTAACTTCCCTAAGATAAAGGGACGGTTAACACCCTAAAAAAGCGGCACTACTCCAACGGTGGTTATTGGTTCACCACTATAAATACACTGACACTTCTCAGGTATCTCTAAGTCCCAATACTCTCTAGACCTGTTTTGCTCCCTTTGCTGACTTTGGCATCGGAGTGTCTTTGCAGGTACCACCCCCCTCACCTCTCACGAACAGGTCGGACGGAGCCCGTGGATCGTCAATCCACCTACAGGCCTCCTCTCTCATACGTTTGGGCCAACCAATACCGTCCAGCCCATTAATCTTCGGTTACCCACCGTAACATTGGCGCCGTTGCCGGAGACCCGAGAGATCAACCAGTGATGGCGGACAGATCCCCTGAGGAGGGTCATGTAGAAACAGATTCCGAACAAGAGAATCTGGATACCGGAAATAACGACGCGGACTTAACCCTCCGCCAGGAAACCAACGATCAACACAGAGAGGGTACCTCCAGAGTCAAAACCTCGAAGGTGAATTCCTCTGAAGGACGTGAATCGGAGAAGGACGGACAGTCCCACGCAACTGAACTTATGGGATTAGTTCATGTCCACCAAAGTCGCCTGGAACAACTAGAACAGGAACGGGAGCGACAAAGGGAGATAGAAAGGCACCTAAGAGAGGAGATGGATCGACGAAAAGAGTTAGAGAAAAAACTCTTAAAGTTAGAATCCTCCCTCAAAGGTCGGAACTCCCGTGACGATAGAGAAGGGTCGCCCCTGGGAGGGGAAGATCCTTTTAGTGAGAACATAATGAGGGCAAAGGTTTCAAGAAACTTTAAAAGCCCCGATATGGACCTCTATGATGGAACCACATATCCAAAGCATCACCTAAGCAACTTTAAAAGTCGGATGTATCTAGCTGATGTTTCTGATGCTACGCGATGCAAAGCTTTCCCGACAATCTTGTCGAAAGCAGCAATGAAGTGGTTCGACAGCCTCCCCCGAGGTCAGTAACCAGTTTTGAAGACCTCTCAAGAAAATTCTTGATGAGGTTCTCCATCCAAAAGGACAAGGTAAAACATGCGCCAAGCCTCCTGGGAATAAAGCAGGAGGTCGGAGAATCCTTACGAGCCTACATGGAAAGGTTCAATAAAGCATGTCTAGAAATCCAAGACCTGCCCACTGAGGCAGTCATAATGGGGTTAGTCAATGGGCTTAGAGAAGGTCCCTTTTCACAGTCCATATCTAAAAGACACCCCACCTCCCTAAGTGATGTACAGAAAAAAGCCGAAAAGTACATCAACATGGAGGAAAATGCTAAGCTGAGAGACCTAAGTTGGCGACCTGGGCACCCTCCCTCAACAAAAGAGAGGGAGAGGGAAACCAAGAAGAAGGAAGAACTCGGTCTCGATAGAACAAGGAAATATCACTCTTATACTCCTCTAAAGGTCTCTATAGTGGATGTATACAGAGAGATTTGTAATACTGAAAGGCTGCCACCCCCCAGACCCATTAAAAATAAAAAAGGGGGGAGCCGCAGCGACTACTGTGAGTACCATAAAATATATGGTCACTCCACAAACGACTGCTACGACCTTAAAAATGTGATAGAAAAGCTGGCTAGAGAAGGTCGGCTTGACAGATATCTCATAGAAAGGTCGGACAGTCATGGGAAGAGAAAGCGAGATGATATGGATACAAGAAACCCACCACCGCAGACCCCGGAGAGACATATCCATATGATCTCAGGGGGGTTCGCGGGAGGGGGACTCACCAAATCCTCTCGCAAAAGGCATCTCAAGAGAGTCTACCAGGTTGGAGGAGAGTCATCCGACCTCTCTACCATCTCATTCACAAAAGAAGATGGGCAAGGAATAATCCCTGGACACGACGATCCAGTGGTAATAACTATGATCCTAGCAAATGCCCATCTCCATAGAACCCTAGTAGACCAAGGAAGCTCAGCGGACATTCTTTTCAAGCCCGCTTTCGACAAACTAGGGTTGGATGAAAAAGAGTTAAGAGCCTACCCCGACACCTTGTACGGATTAGGTGACACGCCAATAAAGCCACTGGGATTTTTGCCCCTCCACACCACTTTTGGAAAAGGGGAAAAATCAAAAACTCTGAGTATAGACTTCATAGTCATCGATGTAGGGTCAACATATAATGCTTTAATCGGCAGAGCTACCCTTAATCGACTCGGAGCGGTGGTATCCACTTCCCACTTTTGTATGAAATTCCCGACCTCAGCGGGGATAGCAACGGTAAGGGGAGACCAGAAATTGGCAAGGAAATGCTACAATGAAAGCCTAAACCTGAGAAGGAGAGGCCGAGAAGTCCACACAATAGAGCTCAGAGGTGCAAGGGCTAGAGAAGAGCTGCGACCACAGCCGGGAGGAAAAACCGAGGAGATACAGGTAGGCGAAGAGGAAGGGAAAAATACTCACATAGGAGCCAATCTAGGAGAAACCCTAAAACAAAGGTTGACTAAGCTCCTAAGAGATAACTCCGATCTCTTCGCCTGGAAGGCCTCCGACATGCTTGGGATAGACCCCGATCTCATGTCCCACAAACTTTCGGTCTACCCGGGATCCCGACCTGTGCAACAGAGAAGGCGTAAGCTCGGCCCAGAACGAGCTCTAGTAGTGGAAGAGCAAGTGCAGGCACTCCTAGAAGCCGGCTTCATCAGAGAAGTCAAGTACCCAACATGGCTAGCCAATGTAGTGCTAGTCAAAAAACAAAATGGCAAATGGAGAATGTGTGTCGACTATACCGACTTAAATAAGGCTTGTCCCAAGGACCCTTATCCACTGCCAAGTATTGACACCCTAGTAGACTCCAACTCGGGGTATCAATACTTGTCGTTCATGGACGCCTACTCGGGGTACAACCAAATCCCGATGTATGAGCCAGACCAGGAGAAGACGTTATTCATCACACCCAGAGCTAATTTCTGCTACGTGGTCATGCCATTTGGATTGAAAAATGCAGGAGCCACATACCAGAGGTTGTTGAATAAGGTGTTCGCCTCTCACCTTGGAAGCCTAATGGAAGTATATGTCGATGACATGCTGGTGAAAACCGAAAAAGAAGTCGACCTCTTGTCAGATCTCTCACGAGTCTTTGACACCATAAGGTTACACGGGATGAGATTAAATCCCGCAAAGTGTGCCTTCGCGGTAGAAGCAGGAAAATTTCTAGGGTTTATGCTGACACAAAGAGGGATCGAAGCAAATCCCGATAAGTGTAGAGCTATCCTGGAGATGAAAAGCCCGACTTGTTTAAGAGAGGCCCAACAACTGAATGGCCGACTTGCAGCCCTCTCCAGATTTTTGGCAGGATAAGCACTAAAATCCCTCCCACTGTTCTCCTTATTGAAAAAGGGATGTCAGTTCGAATGGACTCCTGAATGCGAGGAAGCGTTCCAGGAGTTCAAAAGATTTTTGAGCCAACCTCCTATTCTGACCCGACCTATAGCTGGAGAAGACCTCGTCCTATACTTATCTGTAGCGGACAAGGCCGTCTCATCGGCCCTGATAAGAGAAGACGAGGCCGGTCAGCACCCAGTATATTTCATCAGTAAAGTTCTACAAGGCCCTGAGCTAAGGTACCACAAACTAGAGAAGTTTGCCTACTCCTTAGTAGTAGCCTCATGAAGGCTACGGCCTTACTTTCAAGCTCACACAATAAGAGTCCGCACGAACCAACCCATGAAGCAAATCCTCCAAAAGACGGATGTTGCAGGGAGAATGGTTCAATGGGCAATAGAGCTCTCCGAGTTCGACTTGAAGTATGAAACTCGGACGGCGATTAAAGCTCAGTGCCTCACCGACTTCATTGCAGAATACGCAGGAGACCAAGAGGAAAAACCAACCACATGGGAACTCTATGTAGATGGATCCTCAAACAAAACAGGAAGCGGTGCAGGCATAATATTGGTGGATGAAAGAGGAACCCAGATAGAGGTTTCCCTCAAATTTGAATTCCCAGCTTCAAATAATCAGGCAGAGTATGAAGCCTTGATTGCTGGATTGAAGCTGGCAGAAGAAGTCGGTGCTACAAAGGTGATGATATACAGCGACTCGCAAGTGGTGACCTCCCAGATAAGTGGAGAGTATCAGGCAAAGGACCCAAATATGAAGAGGTACTTGGAAAAAACTCTGGAACACCTTGGGTGCTTTGCAGAAACCGAGGTCAAACACATAACTCGGGATCTAAATAGCAGAGCAGACGCCCTATCCAAGTTAGCAAGTACCAAGCCAGGAGGGAATAACAGAAGCCTGATCCAGGAAACTCTCCAGGAACCCTCCGTAGTAAAAGAAAAAGACAAACAAGAAGTCCTTGAGGTAGCCGGATTAAGCCTCGGATGGATGAACCCCTTGGTCGAATACATAAAATTCGACATCCTCCCGAAGGAGGAAAAAGAGGCCAAGAAAATCCGGAGGGAAGCACAACACTACACCTTGGTGAAAAATATTCTCTACAGGAGGGGATATCAACACCATTGTTAAAGTGCGTACCGACCTCAAAAACCACCGAGGTGTTAGAGGAAGTCTATAGTGGGATCTGCGGAAATCATCTCGGAGCAAGGTCATTAGCCAGGAAAGTGATCCGAGCTGGATTCTACTGGCCAACCTTGCAGAAAGATACGACCGAATTTGTGAAAAAGTGTCAACCATGCCAGATGCATGCAAATTTCCACGTGGCTCCCCCGGAGGAGCTCATCAGCATCACTTCTCCATGGCCCTTTGCGAAATGGAGAATGGATTTGTTAGGTCCTTTTCCCCAGGCGCCAGGACAAGTCAAATACCTGATCGTGGGAATAGATTACTTCACAAAATGGATAGAAGCAGAACCATTGGCGACCATCACCGCACAGAGAAGTCGGAGGTTCCTCTACAAAAATATCATCACAAGATATGGGATACCCTATTCCATTACTACAGATAATGGAACCCAGTTCACCGACTCTACCTCTAGAAGCCTAGTAGCTAGTATGAAAATCAAACACCAGTTCACCTCGGTGGAGCACCCGCAAGCCAATGGGCAAGCCGAGGCAGCCAACAAAGTCATACTGGCAGGGCTGAAGAAAAGATTACAAGATGCAAAAGGAGCCTGGGCCGAAGAGCTCCCACAAGTGCTATGGGCTTACAGGACAACCCCCCAATCCGCCACTGGAGAAACGCCCTTCCGACTAGTCTATGGCGTAGAAGCCATGATACCAATAGAAGTCAACGAACAAAGCCCAAGAGTAATTCTCCATGACGAGATCGGAAACATACAGGGGCACAAAGAGGAGCTCGACTTGCTCCCCGAAGTCCAAGAAGAAGCCCAGATAAGAGAAGCAGCGTTGAAGCAAAGGATGACTACAAGGTACAACAAAAAAGTCATTCGAAGAACATTCGCCCCGAATGACTTGGTCTTGATCAGAAATGACATTGGAGTCAACAAATCAAGGGAAGGAAAACTCGCTGCAAATTGGAAAGGACCATACAAAGTCAATGAGGTCTTAGGAAAAGGTTATTATAAAGTAACCGACCTGAACGGAACCGAGTTACCAAGGTCGTGGCATGCTTGTAATATGAAAAGGTACTACAGTTAAAAGCGAACTCTACTCCCTGATGTACTCTTTTTCCAACTTCATGATTTTTTCCCAAAAATCAAAGGATTTTTTCTGGAGAAGGGTTTTTAACGAGGCATCATAGTAGAGGCTAAGGGAAATAGATTGTCAAAAACCCTTAGTAGCAATAAGGTACCTCCCCAATTAATAAAGATCTTTTTCATCTTACAAACATCTCTTATAAATTCCTTCTTCGTTTTTCTTTCTTTCTACGAAACGCGCCGACTTAAGCTCGACAAAGCGTGAAAATTCCATGAACCGACCTAGATGGTCGTCAGGATAAAACGACGAGGTACAAGTCGGTGTAAAGAGGTTATAAAAGTCGATCGTAATGAACTCGGAAATTATCTGACTTACAAGTCGGAAAAGCCGAGAAATAAAGAAACGCATCGCAAAAATAACCTAAGTCATAAAAACTCAATAAAACAAAATTGAGTACGAAGAATAAACAAAAGAGATCGAAAAACCCAGGAAAAGATTAGAAAGCTGTCCTTAAAATCCTTAAAACAAAAAGGTTCAGAAAGACAGACAAGCCAAAGAAAAGGTTTTTCAGAAAAGATCAAGGGGAGTTCAAAAAATCACTATCAAAAAAGCATGCACGCATAAGGTAACTTAAACCCTTATCCAAAAAAGGGTATTTATTAACATTAAATCCTTACCCAAGAAGGGGTATTTATTTGTTAACTTAAACCCTTATTAAAAAAGGGTATTTTAAATGTTTTGTTTACGGCCTTATAAGGCCAGAAGCAAATTGTTCAAACACCACCAAACACAAATAAAAAGTTTTAAAAAGGGGAGACCCACAGGCCGGGCCCCCAAATAGCCAACAAATTACTTTTTGGGAAGAGGAGTAGACGGATCACCACCACCAGAGTCAGGAAGAGCGCCACTAGGACCAGGGAGAGAGGCATCCATTGGAGACGAAGAGGAAGTCGGAGGAACTGCTGAAGAACTCGGAGCGTCCTTTGAGTGAGGAGGGGACTCAATGATCCTCTGCCCTCGAGTCTTCAATTCTGACTCGGAAACGATCATGGGAGCAGGGGGATCAACTATGGCACCGTCAATGACAACTTTGTCAGGATCCAAAGGAGAAAGATCCAAGTCAGGAGCAATGACTCCAACTTGCTCCTTAAAAATCCTCCAAGCCTCCTCGGCAACCTCAGCAATAGAGTCCTCCAACTCGGTATATGCCTTCCGAGAATTCAGCAAATCATTCTTCACAGACACAAGATCTTCAAATAAACTTTGGTAGCTGTCCTGCGCTGTTTTCCTCAAGCCCACCTCCATGTTGCATTGGGCCTGCAACTTCCTCTCCCTCTCCCGAAGGCCATCTCTCTCCTCCCTCAGCTTGGCGACCTCCTCCTTCAACCCCCTCTCATGCTCTTGATATACAAGAAGCCTTCCTTCCAGCTCCTCAACCTTCGAGGTTGAACCCAAAGAGCTGAGAGGAGCCTTCTAAAAAATATCTAAGAGTTTACCACAAACACCCGCCGCCCTGAGACTCTCCTCAACCAAAGTGGTAAGGTGATTCCGAACAGATACATCATCCATCCTCATATGAGCATGGGGTAGATGTACTTTCGGACGAATGCAAGGGCATCCGCCTTAACCTCACCCTCAAAAGAAGAGCCAGACTCTAAAGTCTTGCGCTTCCTCCTCTCGGGCTCAGGAGAAGGTCGGGCGGAGGGGGTGGCTGAGAGAAAGCTGAAGAAGAAATCACAATGGGCTGGGAAGGAGTCCCAACGTTCCGAGGAGGAGGAGGAGGAGAGATAACCGCCTTGGAGCCACCAGTCCTGGCTCGAGACCTTGCTTTGGCCTCCTGGACTCTCTGGTAAGATTCCTGAGCATTCTTCTTCGCCATCTCTGCAAAAATAAGAAAGTAACTAAAAGTCCAACAAGTCGGCTACAACTCCGAGTAAAATACTCGAACCCAAATCTTGAAAAGAAATTGGGCTCGAGTAAGGGCACTGTTCATACCCTGGCCCAACGCTAAGGCCCAGGATCCAAGTAAAAAGGCCCGACCCAAAGGGTTGAGCCCCACCTTTTCCAAATCAGCCGCTAAGAAGTCGGTACTCACCACGACTTGCTCTAAGGAAGTCGAGAAGAAGGGTTAGCTGGCAGATAAGCACTCATTTAAATGAGTAACTGCCCCTAGAATCTCTCTAACCACTTCCACGAGCCATATCTTAACTTCCCTAAGATAAAGGGACGGTTAACACCCTAAAAAAGCGGCACTACTCCAACGGTGGTTATTGGTTCACCACTATAAATACACTGACACTTCTCAGGTATCTCTAAGTCCCAATACTCTCTAGACCTGTTTTGCTCCCTTTGCTGACTTTGGCATCGGAGTGTCTTTGCAGGTACCACCCCCCTCACCTCTCACGAACAGGTCGGACGGAGCCCGTGGATCGTCAATCCACCTACAAGCCTCCTCTCTCATACGTTTGGGCCAACCAATACCGTCCAGCCCATTAATCTCCGGTTACCCACCGTAACAGAACCCAAAACTTTTAAGTGAGAAAAAAATTATGCCATGGGGTTCGCATCTTAATTTCTATTTGGTGCTAGGTTGTGGTTTTTTTTTTTTAAAAAAAAAGGACTAGACCCACAATTTTTTAGGTGAATATTGAAAAATTATATGTTGCCAATGAACCTTGGCTCTAATGGCATTTCTTTTCCTTCCCGCCTCAAAGGTCTAGGGTTCAAACACTAGAGAATGCAATTGAAGAAAAAATGTGATAAAATGTGTGAGGAGTGTGTGGGTGTGTTGTGTATTTAAGATTGGGAGTTGTCCAATTCATTGGGGTACTTAGAATTAAGAGTTGTCCAATCCACCGACCAAAAAAAAATTATATATTACTTGAGTTATAACTCATTGGCTAGAATTATGGTTTTTTTTTTAAAAAAAAAAAAAAAAGGTATAATATCCTTATTTACTAGAATGTAATGATCACAATTAGTCATTGTGTATTGTATTTTTAAGATATTATCCATTTTTTATCGATTTTTTTAATCTCAATTGATTCTATATAAAAGGAATAAAAAATATAAAAATCTTATATATTATGATACTTTGCCATCCGTCAGTTCTTTTTTTTTTTATACGGAGCTTTCTATTTTTTTTAATCATATCAACAAAATTAGTATCTACTTTCATTTTTTTTAGGGTACACCTTTGAATCGGTCTATAAAAAAGATTTCCAATTTTTTTTCTAACAACTTTTTATTTTCAAATTGGAAAAGATTTTTGTTATTTTTAGTTTATGTATAGTTCTATCTATCTATAGAATTATTTGGACTCTTATAAATAAAAAAAAGTAGTTACTCATTATTTAAAATGACAGTACAATAGTGTCAAAATTAAACTTAGTTTAATAATCTATATCTATACAATGGACTTGTTTATTTTCATCATCACTACAAAATGCTTACAAAGTTATTTGAAAAAAGCAAAGTTAAAGGGAAAAAAAATTTATTAATTAATTATGATGTAATAAGAAAAAGAAAAAGTACAAAAATTAGTGATCATAACAAGTTTAATCACCCGTGCCATGCACGTGATAAGATTGAAATTATAATTTTAAGTTGTTATGTTAAATTTTATTTTAATTATAATAATTTAATTAATAAAAGAATAACTTGTATGCGTTGTTTTTCTTTTCTTAATATAGTGTTAATTGTATTAACTATAAAATAGTTATTTAATCTATTTTTTTTTCAATAAATCAGGCATATATACTCAATATGACCATAAATAATCTAGTAATACTTAAATCTACCAACAAAGTTTTATATGTTAGTTTACTGTGAAGTAAGAAAATATCAAAATCAGCTCAAAATTTATTATTATTATCATTAAAATTATTAAAAGTATTTTTAATTGATAATTGATAAGTAATTTAATAGTGCATTAAATATTGATTTGATATAATTATAAGGAAGATATGTTGCTAAATTAGTATAATTATATATTATTCATTTAGTATTAATTATAATATAATTACAATAAAATAATTTAGAATAGAAAAAAAATTTATTCGTTTTGGAGGGAAAACGGAAGCATGAGAGATCGACACGTCACCTTTAGTAGCTGGGGGAAAACCCAGTTTTAGTATATTAAGTAGATAAGGCATTCAAGTTACCCTCCGATTTATTAGAAACAAAAATCGAACCCTCCAATTTATGAATTTTTTTTTTTTAAAATTACAACAAACAAATCGGACCATTCGATTTGATATTAAAAAAAATTTTAAAAACCAACTTACAAAGTGGTCCAATTACTGATTCCCATATCAAAATAAAAACATATACACCACCAATAAATTGAATTGCACATATTTATCTTCCATAATAAAAATTTTTAGCCCTATCAATTGAATAGTTTAATGAAATCAATAGAACGTTATCATAAGTTTGAAAGACAACAGTTCCAGAACTAGCAATGTTCACATTTCCTTTTCAACCAAGATATATAGTGCGCCAAAACAAAAGTCCATAATTTGTATCATTTTAATTGTATTATAGCTAGGGTATTCCATTATACCTAATTCTTAACGCCGTTAAAATGGATCAAATCCATCAGACCTGTTTGTTTGTCCATTTTTATATGGATAGATTTTACCTCTAAAATTAAGCCCGTTTAAATTTCGGATTAAACGAGCTAAGTCCGATTAACCCGCAAAAATGACGGATTAAACGGACTAGCTGTAAAATCCCTACAATACCCTTATTTCCCTTTTTTTTTCAAACCAAACCCTAACCCTCTTCTAACATACTCACTCACCTCTCACTGCCGCACACACACTCCCCCACACCCTCTTCCTCACAGCACACACCCACGAGCTGAGAAAAGAAAAAAAAAAAAAGAAAGATGGAGATCGAGAGAGTGAAGGAGAGGAGGAGGGAGAGGGTTACTGCACCGGTGTCGCGCCTCACCGTATCCAACTTGCCGTCACGCCGCCACCGTACCCGTCTCGCGCAACCGCATTCAGCTCGCTGTCGCGCTGCCTTGCCGTCGTTGCCGCCGAAGAAATCGCCGTTGGAGGGAGACCTTGTCGTTGCAGCGGAAAGCGCAGAGTACGAAGAGAGGGTGAGAGAGCTACAAGATGGAGGGAAGGAGGGTGGCAGTCGTGAGAGGAGGTGATGATGGAGGTTTCTGCTGTTGCCGTCGCTGGAACTTACCGCTGGTGCACTAGAGCTACTTCATCCTCTAACTTGCTCCACCGTGGCTGACCCCTGGCCTCCCTGTTTTCGTTGGAGTTACTGATGCCACTGCTGGAGGAGAAGATCTAATGACACTACTGTTTTGCTTCACCAGTGTAGCTCTTATTGTTGCCGGAAAACATGCTACAACTTCCAAACTTGCCGGCAACACTGTCTTGCCACTGTTCTGGTCTAGTTTCTTCCCTTGATCTGTTCCAATTTCACCTTATCTCTGCCGCCATTTCGTTTCTCTGTCTTGCTTTTATTCTGATTTATTTTTGGCCTCTATTCTGTTTTGGATTTTCAGAACTATATTTGTATTTGTCTTTCATTCGATTTGAATCTACTGCCTTTGGCTGGTGTTGTGGCCATTGTTGCTATCGTAAGAATTGAAGTTGCTGCACTGTCCCAGTTCAAGTTTCGCGCTCTTTCGTACCCTTTTAATTTGGCACCTGAGTTCGGCCTCTTCGGTCCCTTAGGACCATGTTGTGAGTAGATCTTACATTTATAATTGTTTGATTGTACATCTATAATTATTTTGACCAATAACTAGTATGATCTTTGAACTATACTCACTATATTTGCCTTGAATGGTTTTAAATTGATTAGTATAATTGATTTATTTAAATAATTCGTTTTCATGAAGTTTATACTTTCAGAACTATACATGAGACTATATATTTTTTAGGAAGTTTTGTATTATTCTAAAATGTTCAATTTTACTTGAAAATATATTTTTGAAGCATTGAAGTATTTGTTAGTACTCACTTTAAATATTGTGAAATATGTTTGAAATTTCTTATGATAAAAAAAAAGTATGATTGGAAAGATTTCTGATGAGAAAGTATAACATGATTTGATTTGATTTGATTTGATTCGATATCTTATATATTTGAAAGATCAAGGATTTGTTGTATTTGAAATTATATGTTTTGAATTGGTTTGGGAGGCTCCTATTAGAAAACCGTAGTTAACGGCGGTTATGACGTTAACTTAGATGCATCTAACTCAGACTCCAGCTAGCAGGGGTGTTGCTAGCCTAACGTGTAGGTCACACGTTAGATCTGTTATTCTGTTAGGACACACGAGAGGAAAGGGCTACCCTTAGAGGTGGAGCCACGCAAGTGTGGATTATTTGATTTGATTTCTGTATGAGAACTCCCTTATTGATTCACATATTCGTATAAATTATTATTTTCTAACTAAAATTATTTTTATGATAATGTTTATATGGTCTCATGTGGATTATAGATATATTGTCTAGTCACTGAGTTGCAAAACTCACCCTTTTTTTAAAAAAAATATTTTTAAGGAACAAATACTTGAATGTGTGAGCCTTCCATTCAAGAGTAATGATCTGCAATTGGTACTTCATTTTTGTTGAGTTCTTAGACGTCATATGCTCCATATGTCACAGGCAGGATCCATCCATATTTACTTATTTTACCTTTTATTAAAAATATGTAATTATTCATTTTAAAAACTGTAAATTTATTTAAAAATATTTGTAATTTTCTTATTTAATTTATATTTGAGTCTGATAGGCTTGTTATGGAACTGTTTCCTTGAGCGCCGGTCATGGTTCATTTTGGGCTGTGACACTAGCCCACGGACTAAACAGGTACTAGATAATAGAATTATTATAAAGTCCTAGAGACATTAGTGTTCTGGATTTTCCAGAATGATAGAGATCTAGATAGTAAGCAGAAAACAAAAAGATATTTATATATAATATATAATCTTAATCTAAATAAGGGTTTAGGGTATTATTCCAGATCCTAATTGATCATCCAAATCTCTTGCTACAAAACGTTCTTCAGCCTTTGCCAATTCTTCCTTTGTTGTTTCAAGATCAGCATCTATAGCAATTGCCTCTGCTTTCAGGATCTTAGCTTTTTCTTCTAAATTAACCACATTAGCCTTAAGCTTTTCCACCTTGGCTGCATTCTCAAAATAGCTCAAAGCAGATTTAACGTGTGGCTCCAACCAACTCAAATCATCAAATCTAATCTCAGCTTCATCCCATAAATCTTGTAACTCCTTACAAGCATCATCACTCTTCATGTCCTTCACTTTCTTAGTCTTTAGAAAATGCAAGAGTTTCCCTAATGTTGTGAATGAAAGTTGATTGAACCTTTGGCTCCTTTTTCTCTTTCTATGGCTTTCAATAAGAGAAGGGTACTTTGAACATGATTTCTCTAGTAGTTTAACATAGTCTTCCTCCATTTTGCATAGTCCCCTGAAATCCAAAAATAAAGCTGTGGACTTCATAACTGAACATGGGTGATTTTGATCATGATCAAGTCCTAAATCATTGACAGAAACCTCAGCAACAACAATGCACGTGTCCTTTACAAGAAACCCGTTTTTGGGGTCAGAAACCATGCCTGAAAGTACTCTCAAGGAAACAACAGCAACTCCTTTTTTGAGCTGATGAATATTGATATTCTCACTCTCTGTCAAAATCACAAATCATAGGTCAAAATAAAGTTTTTGCATATATAAATGTCACATGCAATGAATATAGTTTATCCATCAAAGAATATAATGATACCATTTATTATTGTGGATTTGCCTTGAAGCTGATCAACTAAAGAGAGCTTGAAGTTAAGAGATCTCCATCCAACAGGAACATTATCAATGTCCCCAGCATACAATCGATCTACCAATAAGACTCGTAAATAAATGTTGGGGATACCTGAAATAGCCATCTGCCTAAAAGAATCCAAAGGTAACAGAATTTATATAATTAAGTACACATGCAAAATCACTCATATTGTAAGCAGTTAAAGTTTTCAACTTGGTGGAGTCAAGGTCCAGAATATTTTTGACAAATCCAAAACATTAGAAACAAAATAAAATGAAATAAAAAGTTAAAAGTAATATTTTGAAAGAATGAGAAATGCTTTGAAGAAAAGGTATCGTTGTAAGTACATACCAGGAATAGGGGCCGACGAAGAAGGTGTGGGAGTAGTAGTGATTGAAGAACTTACTAGAGAAGTTGTTAATGGTCCATGTGAACTTGCCGGTTGTTAAAACCTTTACTTCTGGTTGCTCCTTTTCCATTCTCCTTTTTCTTCTTCTGCACCTTTCTGAGTTCTGCATCTGCTTCAGAAAGCTCAAGCTTGCCCAACAATGTGCGTGTCTTCTCAATTCTGAAATGAAGATAGGCGAGTCAAAGTGAGTCTCATCTTCCATATCTCGGTGACACGTGGCCAACCAACCAAAAATCAGACGGTGATTGTTGACCACCAGAAATCTGATTGTACAATTTCCATTTCCTCCAAGACACGCCACCATATGCTTGTATTACTTTTTTTTTTTTAAGTTATTTTTTCAAATATTATACTTTTATACACATTTATTTTCTTAGGTTGGGAGGAACTATAGAGAGAGAGAGGGGATGAAAAATGTGATATAAAGCATGTATAATAACATTATAATATTACAATATAACGAGGGTTAATTAATAACAAGATATATTATACTATCTTAGAGTATTTGGCATGCTAGTTCATCATTCATATATCTAATTACAAAACCTTCTCCCTCTTTCACTAAAATCCTCAGCAACAATTCTGCACGTGTAACACAAGAAACACTTAACTACAAATTGATTAATGAAATTGTTAGTTTAATGAAACCAATACAAAGTTATCATAAGTTAATGCCATTTAAAAAAATTAATTAATTACAGAAGATCATTTTGAATGATAACATCACAAGAAACTATCAAATAGCAATGCAAGTTTGGCGTAATTTCATTAGAAAACAAACATTAGAAGCTAGAAATTAATAGGCACACCCTTGAAATCTATTAACTCTCTACCACTGATAAAACAATGTACCAAAGAGAATGTTTTATTCACTAATAGCCTAATAGGCATTCTCTTTGCTACATTGTTTAATAGGTATGGTGGTTGCAATTGAATAATTAACTCCTACTTTTATATTTTGAGTGCTTTAATTTTTATTATAATCATGTTTAGGAGGATATTGTTATAGAGTAAATCCCATAGTGGTCTCCGAGATTGACGTCATGCACCAAAATCGTCTCTGAAATTTTAATTACACCAATTACGTCTCTGAGATTAAAAAAATTGCACCATAGTAGTCTCTGACTCGTTTTCTGTTAACGACGCGCTGACGTGGTTTGATGACGTGGACATTTGGTGACATGTGTCACCTCATGGTTTAGCCACGTGTCACAATGCTATTTTGCCATGTGTTAGATATGCCACATGTCGCAATGCTATTTGTCCACGTGTCATCCACTATATCATCTTACATGTGCACCAAATTGGTCCCTTATTTTGCATCAAATGACTCATTTTAGTCCCTGAAATTGAATGTCATGCACCAAATTAGTTCTTTCATTAGTTTTTTCTCATTTTTTTTTATAAATTTAAAATTCTCATTATATATTTGAATACACTAATTTTAATTTTATCTTTTCACAAGTTATTTAAATATAAGTGTTTTTATAAAATATTTTTAAAATATTAGTTTTAATTATACAATTTTTTCTATAATATTTTATTAAAAAAATTATGTGACATATTGATATTGATTTAATAAAGAGTGTAAGTTAAGAGTATAATAATTAATACATTTTTTTTAATATTTAACACTTTAATAAATATTTTAGGAATACTTGATAAGACACTTATTAATTAATATAAATTCATTATTCCCATCCATTTTAAGAATATCCGATTTTCCATATAATTAACTTCTCACTAAATTAATAAGATAGATTTATACTGTCGATTATAATAATTCATTTTATCTATAACTTAGGCCTAGTTTGGGTAAACAACTTAATTAAGTTACTGTTGAAAAAATAGCTTAAACAATAAATGCTTATATTAAAAGTAACTTATAAATAAGTTATTTTGTATTTGGTTTTTTAGTTCTAAAAGTGTTTATTTTAAGAAAAAAGTGATAAAAAAAATTTATTATGAGAGAATTCATTTTTTTAACTTCTCTCTAAGCACTAAAATAATTTTTTAGAAAGTTGAAATTTGATTTTGAAAATTGTACCAGACATTAATACTATACATTTTCATAAATTAAAAGTTAAAAAAGTCACTTATGAACCTATCCGAACAGGCCCTTAGTTAGGCGACTTTTTCATATATTACACTATTAATCAATATAAGTACTTATTGTAACAATGACTTAGGGGTGTGCAAAAAAACTGGTTTCACTGAACTGAATTGAAACTGAACTAAAACTGTTTTAAATAAAGCAGTTTTTTTAAATAAAAAACTGAACTGAAACCATAGTTTTTATGAAAACTAGTTTATTAAAAACCAGTTTTTATGGTTCAGATTAGTTTTAAACCAAATTAAAACTGGTTTTATTTAAACTCTAAAATTAGTTTTCCCCCCCCCTCTCTCTCTCTCTCTCTCTCTTTCTTTCCCCCATTTTGTTTCTCTCTCTCTTCCTCTTTTCTCTCTCTCTCTCTCTCCCATTTTGTTTCTCTCTCTCCCTCTTTTCCCTCTCCCATTTTCTTTATATCTCTCCTCTCCCTCCTTTCTCTCTCTCTCCCTCCATTCTCTCTTCCTCTTTCTCTCTCTCTCTCCTTTTTTTCCTTTTCTCTCTTTCTCTCTCCTATTTCTCTCTCCCGCTTCCCTTATTTCTCTCTCCTCTTCTCTCTCTTTCTTCGCCCTCCTTTCTCTCTTTCTCCTCTTTCTTTCCTTCCCTTCCTTTCTCTCTTTTCTCTTTCTCTCTCAACCTTCTCTCACTCTATATCCCTCTCTCTCTTTCTCTCTTCTCTCTCTCTTTCTCTCTTCTCTCTCTCTTTCTCCCTTCTCTCTTCCTCTTTCTCTCTCTCTCTCTTTCTCTCTTCTCCCCCTCTTCTCTTTCTCTCTCAACCTTCTCTCTCTCTCTTATTTTGGAGAAAAGAGGAGGAGAGAGAGAAGAGGGATATAGAGTGAGAGAAGGTTGAGAGAGAAAGAGAAAAGAGAGAAAGGAAGGGAAGGAAAGAAAGAGGAGAAAGAGAGAGAGGAGGGCGAAGAAAGAGAGAGAAGAGGAGAGAGAAATAAGGGAAGGGAGAGAGAGAAATAGGAGAGAGAAAGAGAGAAAAGGAAAAAAAGGAGAGAGAGAGAGAAACAAAATGGGAGGGAGAGAGAGAAAGGAGGGAGAGGAGAGAGAGAGAGAAACAAAATGGGAGGGAGAGAGAAAAGAGGAAGAGAGAGAGAGAAACAAAATGGGAGAGAGAGAGAGAGAAGGGGGAAGGGAGGGAGAGCAAGGGAGAGGGGAGAAAAAGGAAAGACATGGAGAGAGAGCAAGAGAAAAAAGAGAGAGAGAGAGAGGAGGGTAAGAAAGAGGAGAAGGAGAGAGAGAGAGGAAGAAAGAGGGGGAGAGAGAGAGAAAAAAAGTGAGAGCGAGGAAAAGGAGGGAGAGAGAGAGAGAGAGAGAGAGAGAGAGAGAGAGAGAGAGAGAGAGAGAGAGAGAGAGAGAGAGAGAGAGAGAGAGAGAGAGAGAGAGAGAGAGAGAGAGAGAGAGAGAGAGAGAGAGAGAGAGAGAGAGAGAGAGAGAGAGAGAGAGAGAGAGAGAGAGAGAGAGAGAGAGAGAGAGAGAGAGAGAGAGAGAGAGAGAGAGAGAGAGAGAGAGAGAGAGAGAGAGAGAGAGAGAGAGAGAGAGAGAGAGAGAGAGAGAGAGAGAGAGAGAGAGAGAGAGAGAGAGAGAGAGAGAGAGAGAGAGAGAGAGAGAGAGAGAGAGAGAGAGAGAGAGAGAGAGAGAGAGAGAGAGAGAGAGAGAGAGAGAGAGAGAGAGAGAGAGAGAGAGAGAGAGAGAGAGAGAGAGAGAGAGAGAGAGAGAGAGAGAGAGAGAGAGAGAGAGAGAGAGAGAGAGAGAGAGAGAGAGAGAGAGAGAGAGAGAGAGAGAGAGAGAGAGAGAGAGAGAGAGAGAGAGAGAGAGAGAGAGAGAGAGAGAGAGAGAGAGAGAGAGAGAGAGAGAGAGAGAGAGAGAGAGAGAGAGAGAGAGAGAGAGAGAGAGAGAGAGAGAGAGAGAGAGAGAGAGAGAGAGAGAGAGAGAGAGAGAGAGAGAGAGAGAGAGAGAGAGAGAGAGAGAGAGAGAGAGAGAGAGAGAGAGAGAGAGAGAGAGAGAGAGAGAGAGAGAGAGAGAGAGAGAGAGAGAGAGAGAGAGAGAGAGAGAGAGAGAGAGAGAGAGAGAGAGAGAGAGAGAGAGAGAGAGAGAGAGAGAGAGAGAGAGAGAGAGAGAGAGAGAGAGAGAGAGAGAGAGAGAGAGAGAGAGAGAGAGAGAGAGAGAGAGAGAGAGAGAGAGAGAGAGAGAGAGAGAGAGAGAAAGAGAGAGGAAAGGAAGAGAGGGAGAGAGAGGGTGTGAAAACTAGTTTTAGGCATAAACCAGTTTAAACTGGTTTTTTTAATTAAAACCAGTTTTATTTTTATGAACTGGTTTAAACTGGTGCACTGTATTATAAACTGGTTTAAAACCAGTTTCTTATATGACAAAGCAGTTTGGTTCAGTTTTTAAACCATTTAAAATGGTTTAATGCAGTTTCAGTTCAGTTTATGGAAAAACTGAACCATGCACACCCCTACAATGACTTGAACAGTTTTAAAACAGCTACAAATAAACACAAGAGACAATAATAAAATTTTGGTTTTAGTTAACATGTACTCTAATGATACAAGTTAACATTATTAATTAAAAAATTTATTATAAAATATGTATAATAAAAAATATAATTAAAATTAGTGTATAAAAAAATATTGAAAATTTTAAATTTATAAAAAAATGAGAAAAAACTGATGAAGGGACTAATTTAGTGCACGACATTTAAATTCAGGGACTAAAATGAGTCATTTGATGCAAAGTAAGGGACCATTTTGATGCACATATAACGATGACATAGTGGATGACACATGGACAAATAGCATTGCGACACGTGACAAAATAGCATTGTGACACGTGGCATACTCATTCACGTCAGCATGCCACGTGTCGTTGACCGACACGTCATCATACCATTACACGTGGTTAAATTATGAGGTGACACGTGTCACCAAATGTCTGTGTCAGGAACTACTATGGTGCAATTTTTTTAATGTCAAAACATAATTGGTGCAATTAAAATTTTAGGAACGATTTTGGTGCACGACGTCAATCTCGATGGAGATTTACCTTAGGTTATATCGTGAAGGTGATGACGAAGAGGACGAATAATTCGAAGAAGGATTGTCAATTTATTTTGCTGCTGTGAATTCGGATGATCTTTCTTACTGGATCCCAAATTATCCAAGCTTCAAGTTGTCCTTAATTAATCATGTTGATTGCATAACGACGGAAACAAAGACGAAGACAAGTAATAAGTGACCAACATTTTTTTTTTCAATTTTGTGATTTTCTAAATTTTTTGCTTTAACTAAAAAAACCATTAAACTCCTAAATAATGTTTTTCAAAAACAAGAGGCATGTGTACGAATATTATCATCCATAACTATATATCCCATTTTCATTCCCTCCTCATTTAACTATGTATATAGTGTATTAATATTATCAAGGCCATGTTTACTTGTATGAAATTTTGCTTAAGAATATTGTGGAAAGGATTCCCAATTTTTTTTCTAACAATTTTTTATTTTCAAATTGGAAAAGATTTTTTTTTGTTATTTTTAATTTATGTATTGATCTATCTATCTATAGGAATTATTTGGAATCTTATAAATAAAAAAAAGAAGTCACTCATATTATTTAAAATGATAGTACAATAGTGTCAAAATTAAATTTAGTCTAATAATTTACATCTATACGATGGACTTATTTATTTTCATCATCACTACAAAATGCTTACAAAGTTATTTGAGAAAACAAAGTTAAAGGAAAAATTTCTCTTAATTATGATGTAATAAGAAAAAAGTAATAGGACAAAAATTAGTTATTATATCCGGCACACAAGTTACACTACTAAACATTCAATAATTGACAAAAGTAGAATACTAGATAATAGAATTATTATAAAGTCCTAGAGACATTAGTGTTCTGATTTTACAAAATGAGAGAGACCTAGCTAGTAATATAAGCAAAATACAAAAATATCTTTATATATAATCTTAATCTTAATTAAGGTTTAGGGTATTCCATATCCTAGTTGATCATCCAAATCTACTTCTACAAAACCTTCTTCAAGCATTGCCAATTCTTTCTTTGTTGTTTCAAGAACAGCATCTATAGCAATTGCCTCTGCTTTCAGGGTATTAACTTTTTCTTCCAAATCAACCACATTAACCTCATGCTTTTCCACTTTGGTTGCATTCTGAAAATAGCTCAAAGCAGATTTAACATGTGGCTCCAACCAACTCAAATAGGGGTGAGCACGGGTTGGTTTGGTTCGGGTTCATGGTAAAATTAGAATCGAACCGATCAAAATATAATTGATTCGGTTTGGTTCGGATTTGTGTTTTTTTGTACATGTACTCGAACCAAACCAAACCAATTAAGAATGGATTGGTTCGGTTCGGGTAGTTGGGTACTCGATAACTTTGAAATTCATATAAAAAAACTAAATTTTTATCTTAAAAATTCAACAAGTACAATAAACATATAACATCAATAAAAATAATCCAAACATGTTAAATACCAAATACATTAAAAACTAAACTCATTAAAATCCAAACATATTAATAGTGAATAATCTTTGTCTAATAGAAAAATTATATATATATTTTTTATTTTTTTATTTAATTAATATATGATCGGGTTCGCGGGTTGGTTCGGGTTCTGCACCCCAGAACCGATATCCGAACCAATCACTAATAAAGATTATCAGTTTGGTTCGGGTTGGACCCGATTACCAGTTGATTCCAGAACCAATTTAATTGGTTCGGTTCAGATTTAGACGAGTAATTGGGTACCCGCTACCCGTGCTCACCCCTAAACTCAAATCATCAAATCTAATCTCAGCTTCATCCCATAAATCTTGTAACTCCTTACAAGCATCATCACTCTTCATGTCCTTCACTTTCTTAGTCTTTAGAAAATGCAAGAGTTTCCCTAATGTTGTGAATGAAAGTTGATTGAACATTTGGCTCCTTTTTCTCTTTCTATGGCTTTCAATAAGAGAAAAGTACTTTGAACATGATTTCTTTAGTAGTTTAACATAGTCTTTCTCTATTTTGCACAATCCCTTGAAACTTCCTAACTCACTATCAAATGAATTGTCATTGCGAGAAACTTCGGCAACAATGATGCATGTGTCGTTTACAAGAAACCCATTTTTGGAGTAACGAAATTTGTCCATAGCCAAGAACGATGGACTACCAATTGTAACATAGCTTTCGTAAAAGTTGATGATGAAATCACCTGAAAAATTGACAAAACTAAATTTAAACGGAAGCAATTCTCTTGATGAAAAATTATTATATTAAAATTTTTATCAAATGAATTACTACCATTATTTTAAGATGTAATGTAATAACAAAATACGTTATAATATATATTTATATTTCAATATGTATTTTATACTGGTAATTAATTTTTGTAGTTGATTTTGATATACACATGTCATAGTCGAGATAATAAATGGCATTATGATATGCATGGAAGATGTGAGTTGCTATGGATTTGGATGAGTGGTGAATGCGATTTAGGAATAAAATAAAATTGTATGTTAACTAGTGTCAATCCAGAAACTAGACTAAGTTTATCACAATTCCTAGTAATACGGTTCAGAACTGATTTGGATAAATAATTTAATTTGATGAGTTTGAAAATTTCATTTTTAATTTAAGTGATGATCAAATATTATAAATGCGATTGATTGCAAGATTATTATTTTGATTTTAATTTTTATATATTGATTAAAATAATTTTGCAATGCAAATTTATATTAGACCAATTTTCAGCCTTAGTATTAAATTCATGAGATTATGGTTGAAATAAATTTTTGTTTCTTGGGTCAAATAGAAAAGAAAAACCAAAGCCCAGTATGAAATCAAAATTCAGCCTTATATGAAATAAATGTTGGCTAAATTGTTTAATTAGGTCAGTTTCTATTAACATCATCATTAAGCCCATATTAAACCAAAGATCCAATGCTTGGTCCGAAACCTATTGAGGGAAAGTAAATATTTTGCCTCCAACGGATCTCAATTTTTACCATGTGGTGGAATTCAAATTTTATTAAAGTGAAGTTAATACATGCATGGGAACTATGAGAGAGAAATTGTCATTGATTTGATGGATGACTTTAATGCTACACGCTACTCAGGGAAGTAAAAGCAATCTCATTTCAATTAATTTGTTCAATTACATCTAATTGCTTTTCTTCTAACTCTATCTTCTCTCTCATCTTTCTTCTATCTTCGGTCATATCATTACAGATAAAGCATGGAGGCTATGGCTAGACACCGAAGAGATGAAGATGCACGCTATAAGACCATCACAATGATGGCAAGAAAAAAAAAACTAAAAGTATGCTATGGTTAAGATTCTCATTCACTTGTGGTAAGATTTTGTGAAGAGATCTTGGCTCCTCCATACCAAAAATGGAAGAGAAGATTTCGGTCAGAGAAGAAGATCCTTGGAGGGATAGCTTGTCTCTAATTCTGCTCAACCATCACAGGAGGTAGCTACAGTGGCTACGTGATGGAGGAGGCAGAGATTGGAGCAGATGAAGCTATCATCATGAAGCATCAAGGGCCAGAAGTTCATCTTGGAGAGCAATGCAAGGATGAAGGGTTCGGATTGATGAAGATTGGTGACCAAGGAAGAACTAGAGGTAATTGCATGTTGGATTTTGCATGGGTTATCTTTTCTCTCTCTCTGGCCGAACCGGTTCTGTTTGAAGAAGAAGAAGATTGGCTTGGTTTGCTTGGTTTCAACCTTGGATACTTTTCCCTATAAGTAAGGGTGAACAGTCAGGGTTTGATTCAAGGAGTAAGAGTGCAAAGCACAGGGTTCTTAGAGCTATCTAAGCTAACAGAATTTCTTCTCCTTCAATGTTCTTTATTTTGTATTTTTCTGTTTGATTTTATCATGTCTTGAGTCTCATGGAAAAAGGCAAACAGTAAGGTTTGTATGAAAAAGCCATAGAGCGAAAAAAGGCAGAGAGTGTAAAATTAAAAGAAAAAGTCATAGATGTCCTTAGAGTTCCTTTGTACATCTGTGTTGTATTTCATGATTCTGTGGGAATTCCCTTGTAAGTTAGGTTAGCACTATACAGTTGAAAGCTTGGCAGTGACCTAGTCAAGTTCAGGATTGGGGTTTAGATTCTTGACTTGTCCCAGATAGGAAAGGTAGTTCCTAAGGAGAATTGGTGTTCGTAATCAAGAAGGATTATAGTGAAATTCCATCATTGTTGTGATGGAAACTGGATGTAGGCTGCACTGCACTTAGCAGCTGAACCAGGATATATCTGGGTGTGATTTTCTCTCTCTTCTACTCCATTTCTGTTTCTACTGTACATGAAATAAAACCAAAAATATCTCGTGCTGACTGACGAGACAAAAAGAAAAGTCTCATGGCTGGGCACGAGACAAAAGAAAGAGTCTCGTGGCTGGTTACGAGATAAAAAGACAAAAAGTTTTCAGAAGTAGTTTTAAAGGCTAGCAAGCGTTGTCAAGTAAAAAAAAGGGGGCTAAGATTCAAACCCCCTTCTCTTAGCCACTGATAACCATCAATTGGTATTAGAGCTTGGTCTCAAAGAGATCAAGCTTTGCAGCTTGGAGAAAAGATCCTGATGGCAGAAAACAGTGGCTCAAATCTGGTGTCCTACAACCTGACTGAAGGACAATCAAACAACAGACCTCCTCTTTTCAATGGAAAAAATTATACCTATTGGAAGGAAATGATGAAGATCTTTGTGCAAGCAGTGGACTACAGACTTTAAAAGATTATCCTGGAAGGTCCTTAATATCCAACCGTTACAAGTGTCGAAGGAGTTGTCACTCCTAAACCAGAAGCAAGCTGGACTGAGGAAGACAGAAAGAAGGTTGAGCTCAACGCCAAGGCCATCAACTTACTCAACTGTGCTATCAGTTTCGAGGAATACCGACGGGTATCATGATGCACAACGACAAAGAAAATCTGGGACAAACTTCTAGTGACTCATGAAGGAACCACCATTATAAAGAAGATCAGGATAGACATGTTGAACAGAGAGTATGAAATGTTTGCAATGAAGGAAGGAGAATCTATTGATGAACTGTTTGAGCGCTTCAACAGCATCATTGTCGGCTTGGATGCTATGTGAATCAAGTATCCTGAATCCGTGCTAGTGAGAAGAGTGTTAGAATGTCTCACAAAAGAGTGGAAAACAAAAGCATTAATTATTTCTGAGAGTAGTGGTCTTGATTCCATGACATATGATGACTTGAGAGGAAATCTTCTTACTTTGGAAAACACTTATTTAAAAAAAGATTCAAAAAAGAAAGGAATTGCTTTTACATCTGTGACTAACCCCCTGGATGATGACTCCAGTGATTCTGAAAATGAATTTGTATTGTTTGCCAAAAAATTCAGGAAAATAGTGAAGCTCAAGGAGAGAGACAAAGGAGACAATTCAAAAAAACTTTATGTTTCTCGTAATTCAAAATTGACAGAATTTTAATAGTACATGGAAAGTAGTAGTTTACTGCTATAACTTGTCAAACCTAATAAAAACGTATATAATTTTTTGCCCTTATTAATATTGATAAATTCAATTTGTATTTTTTGACACTTTGATCTGAATTGTATTTGTCAACGATGAAACTTTCAATTGATTAATTTTTGTAGTAATAACTAGTAAGAAAAAAAAAATTTTAGGGGAGGAGGGGAAATAGTTTAAGGAAAACAATATAAAGTTATCATAAGTTAATGTCACTACAAATAATAAATCTAAATAAATAAGAAAAATATTTTTGAAAGACAAAATATAAGAAACGATCAAATAGCAACCTTTTTCAGCTAAAGTTATCATAATCTACTATTTATTTCTCTTAATCCGATACAAAAATTCGACCCATCAATTAAAAAAAATTATTTATTTATTTAAAATTTTTAACTTAAAAATAATATTCTTTAAAAAATAAAATAAAAAGATAAAGGACCAGCCCATTAACCAATTGTACTAAAAAATTATGTCCTGTGAATAAAATGGACATTAACAAACCGGACCTAAATGGGTCGGACTAGCCTAGTTAACAACCGTACTGATTCTTCGTTCAAATCTCTCTTTACAAAGCCTTTTTCAGCCATTGCCAATTGCAATTTTGCTCTTTCAAGATCAGC
>NC_029786.2:105032628-105035258 GCF_000816755.2 Arachis ipaensis | reverse complement strand
CTTTGTCTTTGTCACCATCTCTTCTTTCTCCAAGTAACCTTTGATTTAACATGAGGCTCAAGCCATGTCAAATCATCAAATCTAGCCATCTCAACTTCATCCCATAAATCTTGAAGCTCTTCACAAGCAGCATCATCATTCATGTCATTCACTTTCTCAGTCTTAAGAAAATGAAGCACTCTTCCTAAAGCTGTGAATCCCCAATCAATGAACCTTTGGCTCCTATTTCGATGGCTTTGAATAAGAGAAGGGTGATTTCAACATGCTTTCTCTACCAATTCAACATAATCTCTTTCAATTTTTCCTACACCCTTAAAATCTATTAATTCTCTACCAAGTGAGGCATTGTTGTTATTGAGAAAAACTTCATCAACAATGATGCATGCGTCGTTTACAAGAAACCCATTTTTGGAGTCAAGAAATTTGTCTAAAGCCATAAACGATTGATAATAACCAGTTGTAACAATGCTTCCGTTGAATTCGACATTAAAACTTCCTGAAAAATTAAAGTGGCGAAGAGCAGTATATGATCCACAATGATATTCATAAGTTGAAATGTTTATACAAGTTATTTACACTCTCAAATAAACATGATATTATCAATATATATTAATACACTACCTATCTACATAGTTAAATGATGAGAGCACAAAAATGGGATAGATGGTTATGGATGATAATATTCAATCACATACCTTTTGTTTCTGTCATTTTGTCATCAATCTGATTAATTAGGGACAACTTGAATCTTGCATTTCGGATCCACTCATCAGGGAGATGAGCAGAATCCCCAGCATCCAAATAAATTGACAAACATTCAATAATTGACCAAAGTAGAATACTAGATAATAGAATTATTATAAACTCCTAGAGACATTAGTGTTCTGGATTTTACAAAATGATAGAGATCTAGCTAGTAATATAAGCAAAATACAAAAATATCTTTATATATAAACTTAATCTTAATTAGGGTTTAGGGTAATCCATATCCTAGTTGATCATCCAAATCTATTTCTACAAAACCTTCTTCAAGCATTGCCAATTCTTTCTTTGTTGTTTCAAGAACAGCATCTATAGCAATTGCCTCTGCTTTCAGGGTCTTAATTTTTTCTTCCAAATCAACCACATGACCCTCATGCTTTTCCACCTTGGCTGCATTATCAAAATAGCTCAAAGCAGATTTAACATGTGGCTCCAACCAACTCAAATCATCAAATCTAATCTCAGCTTCATCCCATAAATCTTGTAACTCCTTACAAGCATCATCACTCTTCATGTCCTTCACTTTCTTAGTCTTTAGAAAATGCAGGAGTTTCCCTAATGTTGTGAATGAAAGTTGATTGAACCTTTGGCTCCTATTTCTCTTTCTATGGCTTTCAATAAGAGAAGGGTACTTTGAACATGATTTCTCTAGTAGTTGAACATAGTCTTTCTCCATTTTGCATAATCCCCTGAAATCCCAAAATAAAGCTGTGGACTTCATAAGTGAACATGGGCGATTTTGATCATGATCAAGTCCTAAATCATTGACAGAAACCTCAGCAACAACAATGCACGTGTCGTTTTCAAGAAACCCGTTTTTGGCGTCTGAATAAAGTACTCTCAAGGAAACAACATCAACTCCTTTTTTGGGCCGATGAATATTGATATTCCCACTCTCTGGCAAAATCACAAATCATAGGTCAAAATAAAGTTTGATAAGAAAAAATGCCGCTAGATGACTTATCAAAAGGACAAAGGAATAATAATTATATATAAACCTCACATGTAATGAATAGAGTTTATCCATCAAAGAATATAATGATACCTTTTGTTATCATGGATTTGCATTGAAGCTGATCAACTAAAGAGAGCTTGAAGTTAAGAGATCTCCGTCCAACAGGAACATTATTATCAATGTCGGCAGCATACAATCGATCTACCAATAAGCCTCGTAAATAAATGTAGGGGATACTTCGTTGTATAGCTATCTGCCTAACAGAATTTATATACATGCAAAATCACTCATATATTATATTGTAAGCAGTTAAAGTTTTCAACTTTGTGGATTAGAAACAAAATCAAATGAAATTAAAAGTTAAAAGTAATATTTTGAAAGAATCAGAAATGCTTAGAAGAAAAAGCTATCCTTGAAGGTACATACCAGGAATAGGGGCCAACGAAGAAGGTGTCGGAGTAGATGAATCTGAAGGTAACCAGACTAGAGAAGTTGTTAATGGTCCAAGTGAAGTTGGCAGTTGTTAAAGTTAAAACCTTTACTTCTTGTTGCTCCTTTTCCATTCTCCTTTTTCTTCTTCTGCACCTTGCTGGGTTTTGCTTCAGAGAGCTCAAGCTTGCCCAACAATGTGCGTGTCTTTTGAATTCTGAAATGAAGATTGAAAAGGTTAGGATCATCTTCCATCATCTTCCATCATCTCAGTGCATGTGAGACACGTGGCCAACCAGGCTAAAATCAGACGGTGCGTGTTGGCTACCAGAAATCAGACTCTACAATTTCCTATTTTCCTTGCATCCATTTTAAAATCTAATCAGCAACCGTTAGTGAATTTTTTTTTCTAATATTAAATTAAATTATTGAGTGAATTTTTTAAAAAATAATTTAAATTATGTATTATATATTTAGATGTTGT
>NC_029786.2:105030414-105032612 GCF_000816755.2 Arachis ipaensis | reverse complement strand
TATCAGGATTGAACCATTAATTAACCCAATTATACAATTAGATTACCATGTCACTGAGTCAATCGGTAAGTTACTGATTCAATTCACTCAGTTAATCCAGACATAATTAAATAAAAATATAAAAAATTAAAATTAAAATTAAAATTAAAATTAAAATTAAAAAGTAAGAATACAGATTTTTACAAATATATTAATAATAATCAAGTATCCATTTTTAGATATAATTTATGACACAAAAGAGATAATATATTAGTCATTAGTACAAAATACTTTTTCAATTTAAATGACTAAAAGAGAGAGAAAACATAACACAATCAATATATTAAATTTAGTATTTATGTGAATCCATGATTAAAAAGATAAAAGTAAAAATAAAATCCGTTTAAGATTTACAATATAATTTTGTCCAATATAGTAATAAGAAACATGTTCGTAAGGCGTTAAAGGAGGAGATGTTGCATTTACAATGTCCGATTGTCCGTGTTCAAACCTTACATCCAATATTTTTTAGTTTAATTTGAAGTGCACATCCGGAGCTCCTTTGGTGGTTTGATGGTATGCTGGTGCATCGTAAACCACAGTGGTTTGAGTTTAATTTCTGCTATTATTGAAGTGGACATGCGAACCTCCTTCGATGGTTCGGCGGCACGATAGTGCATTGTGGACCCACGCAGGTCAGTAGCGGTTTCAAACACGAACTGAGCTTGTTTTCAACGGTTTTTGACCACTGTTGACCGGATCAACTGTAAGTTCGGTCCAAATCACTAACCGAATGATCAGATCAGTGGTTTACCAATTTTTCAGTCGAACTGGTCGGTTCAGTATAACTATATCCTTGGTTACTATCAGTTTAGACTTATTCTTATCCTTTTATTATTGAACACGGAGTGCTGGATTACATTTTTTTATGCTTTTAAATATTAGGTTTAATTATATTGTTGGTTTTTATAATTTCATCAAATTTTTAATTAGATTTCTACACTTTTTTCCTTTCAATTCGGTCCCTAAACTAATATTTTTTTCAATTAAGTCCCTCATGACAGTGAACATTAGAAAAAACGTTAAAGAAGAGTACATTAATTATTATACCCTCATTTTTTTATACAAATTACTCATAGGGTTCATAGCTTTTCATCGCCTCTCCCTAACCTTTTTTCTCTTCTCTTTGATTATTATAGATTGTGAACACTCATGGATCCAAGCCAACTATTTTTATGAATCTCTAACTCCAAAAAGTTTATCAATAGAAGGTGTCTTTGTTTTTGTGGTGAGGCATTTATTGTCATGTCTTCTTTAGTAGTGACAAGCCCTGGAAGGAAGTATGTTGCTTATGGGAGGACGACAAAATGCAACTTCTTTGAGTGGGTTGATGACGAAGAAGACCAGAAGAGTGCATGGTTGAAGCAAAAAGAACAGAGATTTCGTTGTTTCTGCGGAGACACCCTCATTCCCCAGAGTTTAAGTACATCAAGAAATCCGAATAAAAGATTCATTTCTTGTCCTATACACATGAGTTGTAAGTTTTTTTTATTGGATTGATAAAGAAGAAAAAAAAATTTCTGGAGATAATGGATTAATGAGTTCACAGTAAGATTTTGGCAGGGTTAGAGAATTGGAGGCACAAGAAAAAAAGATGGATAGATTAAGTGTGGAGCTAAAGAGATTAAATATAAAAATTGGACAAATAGATGCTTGTGTAAATAGACTGTGTAATGAGATGAGTTCGGTCTAAGAGCAACTTGGTAGCATGAAAGACATTGTAAAGAAGCAAATATGATGCAAATTATGTTATATTGTCTTTTGGTGTTTTGATTGTTGCTGTGTTATATGAAAGGATGCAGGGATTATGGCTTAGTTGTGTATTTCTGGGTATGGACGTTTAAATTCAAACCAATTTAAATTAAACCGTTCATCCAATCCAATTCAAACTAAAAATTGATTAAAACTGTACTTATTTGGATTTGATTGTATTCTATTTTTTGCAAACTGATGGATCGGATCGGATATCGAATCTACTTTTCATAACCGATTCAACACAATTCCAGTTGCACAATGTGCTATAATGTTATTATTTTATTATTATATTTACAATTATACTTATAACATGTTCAATTTGTTATATATTTTAATATTATTCCTATAATATTATTATTTAATAAATATTTTATGTTTAGAATGTGATTTATTTTTTTATTTTA
>NC_029786.2:105022988-105028589 GCF_000816755.2 Arachis ipaensis | reverse complement strand
TTTATTATTAATTATTATATTTACAATTATACTTATAACATGTTCAATTTGTTATATATTTTAATATTATTCCTATATTATTATTATTTATTTTATGTTTNATTTTTAACTCTTAACTCAAAACCGATTCAAACCACACTATAAACACTCCTATTATTCACCCCTGTTTCTGGATATAATGAGAATGTAATAGTCTATGAAATTGAAAATGTGAATGCAATGAAGATACATTTTCTGTTAAAGTCTAATGAATATCGGATCGGATCGGATTTTTTTTTTTTTATTATCCCATCCAAACTGTACCGCAAGTAAAATTAATGTTCGAATCAGATGAATTTTTAACTCAAAACCGATTCAAACCACACTATAAACACTCCTATTATTCACCCCTGTTTCTGGATATAATGAGAATGTAATAGTCTATGAAATTGAAAATGTGAATGCAATGAAGATACATTTTCTGTTAAATAATTTCGTCTAATGAATATTATTTTTTTGTTATTTAATATGTATGAAAAATATGATACATATATAAAGAAAATCACAACAAATTATGCATTGAATTATGGACACGACTACACGAGGTATATAGAAAGTACTTTTGCATTATATATTCAAAGCCATCTAGATAATCACAAAATAAATGATCCACCAACTCATAATAGTGGTCCACTCATATAAGAAGACAGCATCAAAAGTGATTCATATCATAAACAAAACAATGTCACATATCATAATATAGTCTAAAAATCTTACACAGCAACATCACATATCAAAAAGAAACCTTAGATAATTTGAAGCCTCAATCAAGTATGATGTCTATATATTTAGATGGCTGAGTTGTTGTTTTTCAAACTCCTTACTGGAGTCTTTCATTCCTTCTTACACCAAAGACTTTGGTCAGATGGTGATGCAATGGTGTTCGATGGCTGAAATGATGATACAGGGGTATTTGGTGGCTAAAATGGTGATGCAGTGATAGGAGATGACTGATGAGATAGTGGTATAATGATATTTGATAGCTGAGATGGTAATACAGTGGTGATCCACAATAATATTCATAAGTTGAAATGTTTATACAAGTTATTTACACTCTCAAACAAACATCATATTATATTATTATCAATATATATTAATACACTACCTATCTACATAGTTGAATGATGAGAGCATGAAAATGGGATAGATGGTTATGGATGATAATATTCAATCATATACCTTTTGTTTCTGTCATTTTCTCATCAATCTGATTAATTAGGGACAACTTGAATCTTGCATTTCGGATCCACTCATCAGGAAGATGAGCAGAATCCCCAGCATCCAAATAAATTGACAAACATTCACATTCTTCTTCTTCCTCATTTTCAAATGGATATAAAACTATCCTCCTAAACATGATTTTAAAAAAAGTATAATTAAAGCATCCTAAAATTAAAGTAGGATTAAATTCAATTGCAAACAGTCAAGCACCGTACCATGGATAAGAGCAAGTGAGGAAAGTCTGAGTTAAGTTCAGAGAAGTTGTTGATGGCCCATATGAACTTCACAATTGTTTCCACAGTTGCTTTTTGATATTCTATTTCTAGATCAAGAAAACACTTATGTTGAGAATTATACACACGGCGTTATCTTGATTTATTTATGTGATTGGAACAACAAACTACGAAACATGAAAGTTGAAAAATAACTTCTTTTGTTATTTTCAATTTTTTTTCTTGTTATAAACATCGTTGTTAGCTAACTCTTTTTTCAATACAAAATTTTCCTTGTTTCTTTAATTAATGGCTCAATTCCTTTTAGATAAGAAAAATGTTAGATTACCAATATACTTAATTATTTTTAGTCAGTAATTAATTAATAATATTTGAGAATTAAATCAAATTGGTCCTTTTTGACACCGCTACGTTTAGCACTAACGAAACAATCTGATATAAACCATTTATCAAGCGGTCCAAAGAAAATCAACTATCACACAGATAAGTTCCTAAAACACTCATATATCAAACAAAAATAAATCCCTAATCGTTTCATTTAAACCCTTCAATCTCCCTAAAACCAAATTTTATACACATAATTCTAATACTACTTTGTAGTCGCTTGCCTTGCACAAACATAGTAACCAGATATATAATTATCCTCACAAGACTACAAATATAATCACTGCAATATAAACATAAACAATGCAAATATAATCGCAACAATACAAATATGTTTAGATTATATTAGAAAAAAGTAATAGGTCAAACATTAGCGATTATATACGGCATACAAGTTACACTACTAGACATTCTATAATTGACAAAAGTAGAATACTAGATAATAGAATTATTATAAAGTCCTAGAGACATTAGTGTTCTGAATTTTGTTTACAGAATGATAGAAATTTAACTAATAAGCAAAATACAAAAATATCTTTATATGTAATCTTAATTAGCGTTTAGGGTATTATCCCATATCCTAATTGATCATCCAAATCTCTTGCTACAAAACCTTCTTCAGCCTTTGCCAATTCTTTCTTTGTTGTTTCAAGAACAGCATCTATAGCAATTGCCTCTGCTTTCAGGGTCTTAGCTTTTTCTTCTAAATCAACCACATTAGCCTTAAGCCTTTCCACCTTGGATGCATTCTTAAAATAGCTCAAAGCAGATTTAACATGTGGCTCCAACCAACTCAAATCATCAAATCTAATTTCAGCTTCATCCCATAAATCTTGTAACTCCTTACAAGCATCATACCTCTTCATGTCCTTCACTTTTTTAGTCTTTAGAAAATGCAACAATTTCCCTAATGTTGTGAATGAAAGTTCGTTGAACCTTTGGCTCCTATTTCTCTTTATATGGCTTTCAATAAGAGAAGGGTACTTTGAATATGATTTCTCTAGTAGTTGAACATAGTCTTTCTCGATTTTGCATAATCCCATGAAATCCAAAAATAAAGCAGTGGACTTCATAACTGAACATGGGTGATTTTGATCATGATCAAGTCCTAAACCATTGACAGAAACCTCAGCAACAACAATGCTCGTGTCGTTTACAACAAACCCGTTTTCGTGGTAAAAAACTAGGTGTGAACATACTTTAAAGGAAAGAACAACTCCTTTTTTGAGCAGACGAATATTGATATTCTCACTCTCTGGCAAAATCACAAATCATAGGTCAAAATAAAGTTTGATAAGAAAAAATGCCGCTAGATGATTTATCAAAAGGACAAAGGAATAATAATTATATAAATCTCACATGTAATGAATAAAACGATACCTTTTATTATCGTGGATTTGCCCTGAAGTTGATTAACTAAAGAGAGCTTGAAGTTAAGAGATCTCCATCCAACAATGTCCACAGCATACAATCGATCTACCAATAAGCCTCGTAAAATAATGTCGGTGACACTTGGAATCATAGCTATCTGCCTAAAAGAATCCAAAGGTAACAAAATTTATATAACTAAGTAAACATGCAAAATCACTCATATTCGTTCGTCCATTATTATATTGTAAGCAGTTAAAGTTATGAACTTTGTGGAGTCAAGGTCCAGAATTTTTTGACAAATCGAAAACATTAGAAACAAAATCAAATGAAATTAAAAGTTAAAAGTAATATTTTGAAAAAGTGAGAAATGCTTAGAAGAAAAAGCTATCGTTGTAAGTATATACCAGGAATAGGGGCCGACGAAGAAGGTTTCGGAGTAGAAGTTTTTGCACCAACACTGAGGACTATAGAAGTTGTTAATGGTCCATGTGAACTTGCTGGTTGTTAAAACCTTTACTTCTTCTTGCTCCTTTTCCATTCTCTTTCCACCCGCCAAGTATCAGTGAAACCCCAAAGTAATCAACACAATGCTTAGAGTTCTACTTATATATCAGCAAATATTTCAAGTAAAATATAGAAATCAGAAAAAAAAAACCTTACCAACAATCTTCTCTTTTTCTTAGCTACTCTTTCTTCAATACCTAACTTTTTTTGTTCCTTTAAGTTATGTTACCTGTAAGGTATCTTGGGATTTCTTTGGGTGCGAACCCTCGGTTGGCAAAGACTTGGAAACCGGTAATTGAAAAGGTGGAAGAGAAACTCAGCCTCTGGAAAGCGAAGGTCCTAACCAAAGCGGGTAAGCTTGTTCTGATTAGATCAGTATTAAATAGCCTTCCCATATACTACCTCAGTCTATACAAGATGCCAAAGGCCGTTGCGGATAAGCTGATTACATTGCAAAGGAGATTCATGTGGTGCAAGGGGGATGGTAATGATGGTCTTCCGCTAGTTAAGTGGGAGTTGGTTCAGGCACCAAAAAAAGCTGGTGGTCTGGGGGTTGGAGATGCGGTGCTACGGAACATAGCGCTTTTATTTAAGTGGTGGTGGAGATTTTCTAAAGAGGAGTGTCCCTTATGGAAAAGGATTGTCTGCTCGTGCAACAACCTGAAGCCTGATGTCATGCTAGTAAGCCAAAAGTTACCAGATAAATGAGGGCCCTGGAAAGACATATGCAATCTTAATTTAAAAGAGCAGAGGATAAAAGACAAAATGCTTACTGGCCTGGCGATGGAGATAGGGAACGGGAGGAATATCATGTTTTGGGAAGATAACTGGCTGCAAGGGGGCCCCTTGAAGGTGGCTTTTCCAAGATTATTCTCCGTGTCGAATCAGCAAGGATCGATGATAGGGGATTGTGGATTTTGGGATGGACTTGAGTGGATCTGGAATTTCCAGTGGAGGAGAGATTTGTTTCAATGGGAGCTGGAACTGGTCCATCAACTCCATGAGCGGCTAAGGCCAGCGAAGCTGTCAGATGGTAAAGAAGACACTTTGGTTTGGAAGTTTGATAGTAAAGGGGTTTTCTCTACTAAGTCGGTGTTGAAGGTCCTACAATCGGAAACTCTGTCAGACGAGATAACGAGTTACAGTTTCACAAGTTCAGTTTGGCGAGGGATGGTACCGCCAAGAATTGAGTTGTTTGGGTGGTTTGTGCTCATTGGTAGAGTGAATACTAAGGAGAGATTGAGTAGACTAGGAGTTCTAAGACCAAGTGATACTCTCTACGTACTATGTAAGAATGAGATAGAGTCGGTGGAGCATTTGTTTCTTCTCTGTGAGTTTACATGGCAGGTATGGTGCAGGTGGGTGGGGTCTTTTGGGGAGGTTTGGTCTATGCTTGGAACTGTAAGGGAAATGTTTGAGAGGTGGACTGGTCGGCATAAGCGGAAACAAGAGCAGAAGAAATGGTTGCCGGGATTCTTTGCAGTTATTTGGAACATATGGGTGGAACGCAATGCTAGGATTTTTCAGCATCAGGAAACAGTGGTGGACTTTGTACTAAGTAAGACATTACAGAGCTACAACGAATGGACTGAGAGTGTCTCTATTGGTGGTTGATTGCGTTGCGGGAAGCTATAGGGATTTATGTTTTAACGAAATTCTTGTTGTTTCTTTTGTTGCTCCACATTAGTGTGTTGAGCTTATGTTGTTTCAAAAAAAAAAGTTAATGGCTCAATGCCTTTTAGATAAACCATTATTAATAGAGATCAATAATAGCCACTCCCGCTGATTGTTTTGAAGTTCTTGTCAATTAATTATAGTTTTTTTTTAAATATTATTTTCAATTTTTCAT
>NC_029786.2:105020324-105022029 GCF_000816755.2 Arachis ipaensis | reverse complement strand
TTTATATTCTTAAATTAATTAATTAACTTAATTTTACTGCCTTAAACCCTTTTTAAGAACAATAAAAGTCTGATTATTATTATTTGGGAATAAAAAAGGCACACATGCATGAGTATGAGTATATGAAGAAATGACCTTTTTGTTTTATAATAAATTGAAAATTTATATCATCAATAGAAGTGGCTACTAATTAAGTAGAGTAATTTTCTTGTGGTTCAAATTGAGATCTTAATCATCGTCCATGCATTGGAAACTACACTACAGCACTACTTGTGAATTGTGATTAATTAATTATTAATCTATACAAATTCCTACTCAACCAGTCATTAAACATTGGAAATATATAGGTCAAATTTATTGGAAGAATAATCCAGAATTGGGTCAAATATCAACCTAAATTTTAAAATTTAAAATAAAAATTATTTTTTAATTAGTTGGCTCTAAATTGATTATACCCTAATTGATTTTTTAGACTAATTTTTAATAAGAAAATTAGAAAAAAAGTTGAGTAAATTACAACTTTAAAAATTATTTTGAGCCAAACTATAAATCTTGGGGGATAAATTGAAGATAAACTCAAAAATTAAAAAGAAAAAAACAATCGAACCTATAGAGGTCAAAAATTGAAAAGAGAAAAAAACTATAGAAGGTGGTACATAAGTCAGACATTAAAGAATAAATGAAGAATATAGTTCGGAAAGACAAAATCACTAAGAAAACGATGAAATTAACTAGCAAATCGTTTAATTTCATTAGAAGAACATACTAGAAATAGCAATGTTGTAATTTCCTTTCAACCAAGATAGTAAGCCAAAAAAACAAGTCCATAATTTGTATCTTAAATTACAGATAGGATATTCCATGAGCTAATGCATCATTCAAATCTCTCTTATTATCAAAGTCTTTTTCAGCAATTTCCAATTATCTTTTTGCCCTCTTAACCCTGTCTTCAAGATCAACCACATAACCCTTCAGCTTTGTCACCATCTCTTCTTTCACCATATAAATTTTCATACTCAGTAATCATCAAATCTAACTATCTCAACTTCATCCCATAAATCTTGAAGCTCTTTACAAGCAGCATCATCATTCAACATATCTTTAACTTTCTTAGTTTTGAATGGAATTATTATTAATTACCACGCCAAGGTGTTAGGAAAAAATAAAAAATAAAACTGTTAACTAGTGTCCTGCCTGTTATATATATTGTGATACTTCATAGTATTTATAACGAAAAAAAAGTTTAGTAAGCTATAATTATTTAAACGAACCTACCAAAACAATTATTTTTAGCAGCTATTATTTTATTTTGTTTTTACCTGTACTAAAAATAACTCTTAATATATTTTAAATTGTCTTATAGTTTGTCTGTCTATAAAAGATTTTAGTAGGTAAAGACATTTTTAAAGATTATAAAAATTATATAATTATTATTTTAGCATATAATAATAAACGTGAATATAAAATTATCATAAAAATATAAGATAAATAATAGATATAACGACCATTGTATTAAAGCCACTAAAAATAATTTTTGCCGCAGTGATGATAGTCGGAAGATCAATATTTGATCCCTGCATGATTCCACAACAATAATCCTAGTGTAAAGAATAACCGGAAATTTTTCTAAGTATTATTTACACGGCTGCTGAAACAAAATACTAAGAAAGTCAAGATAAAAAATAATATAAAATTAATTCTTTTT
>NC_029786.2:105017277-105020316 GCF_000816755.2 Arachis ipaensis | reverse complement strand
TATTTATTTTATATAATTAATTTGTTAAAAAAAGAAACCAAAAATTTTATATATATAGGGCTTGGGGATCATGTCCGACCCACGCTCTACCTCTAGTTATATTTAGACTCTTTCAAATAAACATGACCCTTAATAATAATATATAAACTATCAACATAGTAAAATGAAGATGGAATAAAAATGGGATAGGTGGTTAATTATATTTGGATGAAAATATTCGTTATACTTGTTTTTGTCATTTTGTCATCAGCCTGATTAATCAAAGACAACTTTAAACTTGCATATTGGTTCCAGTTAGTATTAGAATTCCCAGCATGCAAACAAATTTGAACGACATCATCTTCATCGTCGTCTGGAGAAAAATCTATCCTCCTAAACAAGATAAAAAAATAAAAGCCATTGAGAAAAATTAAAATAACCCCAAAATTAAAGTAGGAGCTAATTCAATAATTTCAAGCAACGTACCACGGATGAGAGCCAACGAAGAATGTCTCAGACTCAGAGTGGATATCCTGGTATCTCTGAGCAAGGAAGTTGTTGATGGTCCAAGTGAACTTCACAATTGTTTCCACCATTCCTTTTTGATCCTCCATTTCCATTTCCACAATTGTAAGTAAAGATACTGAGAAAATTTGAGCCTAAATATACTTGAAACTTGATCTATTTATGTGAGTGGAACAGGCTAAGCTGCGTAACTTGAAACTTGAAACGTAACGAATTTAACTCTTTTTTCAATACAAAACTTTTCTTGTTCCTTTCAATTAATGGCTCAATGCCTTTTAGATAAACCATTATTATTAGAAATCAATAATAGCCACTCCCGTTGTTTTTTTTAAAGTACTTGTCAATTAATTATAATTTTTTTATATTATTTCTAATTTTTTTATTGCATCTCATTTAATTTACTGCCTCAAAAAATTAATTTTAACTTAATTTTACTATAAAGATTTGTATTCTTAAATTAATTAATTAACTTAATTTTACTGCTTTAAACCCTTTATAAAAACAATAAAAGTTTGATTATTATTATTATTATTATTATTATTATTATTTGGGAATAAAAAAGGCACACATGCATGCATGAGTACATGAAGAAATGACCTTTTTGTTTTATAATAAATTGAAAATTTGTAATCAATAAAAGTGGCTAATAATTAAGTTGAGTAATTTTTTCGTGGTTCAAAACTGAGATCTTAATCATCGTCCATGAATTGAAAACTACACTACAGCACTACTTGTGAATTGTGATTAATTAATTATTAATCTATACATATTCCTACCCTATCTGTCATTAAACATTGGAAAAATATAGGTCAAATGTATTGGAAGAATAATCCAGAATTGGGTCAAATTCAATGTTTAAAGTTTGAACTCAATACTAGCTAGCTACTTCAATATAACAACATATTAATAATTAGTAATAACAATTGAAAGGGAATAAAGAAATTAATCTCCATGTTATTATAGTTGTGAATTTCGAAGAGGTTAGGACTTATAAACGTCTTTAATACCATTTTGGCATAAGTTTGCGACATGCGAGAATTCCTTCCCAATATGTCTGACGTGATAATTTCTACCTTTATTATTAGATGGTTTATCAAAAGTATTAATAAATCATCCAGAAATTCACTGTGATTTCGAACGCATTCAATTTAATACATTGAAATTCCAATTATTTTTTTTCAATGATAATAGAGTGTGGTATTATTACAATTTGACAAAAATTACCACTGATCCAAATAGTTTAATGCATAAAGACGTAAAGGTAAATTGGGGTCTCTCAAAAAAATATGAATAAAAGACAAACACCAACAAAAAAGTTGAAATTAGATAAAAGACCTAATTCTTCTCAATTAATTAATTAACAAAGTTCAATAAATTTAATTGTTAACAAAAGTTTGTATTTTTTAATTCATTTCTTTCCGATATTACACTCTACTTAATTAGATTGTTAACAAAAACTCATTATTTAAGAAACTCAAGATAAAAAATAAAAATATAAACCAATGTATAGGATATTCCATGAGCTAATGCATCATTCAAATCTCTCTTATCAAAGTCTTTTTCAGCAATTTCCAATTCCCGTTTTGCCCTCTTAACCCTGTCTTCAAGATCAACCACATTTCCCTTAAGCTTTGTCACTACCTCTTCTCTCTGAATATAATCTTTCATACTCAGTGCTGATCTAACATGAGGCTCAAGCCATGTCAAATCATCAAATCCAACTCTCTCAACTTCATCCCATAAATCTTGAAGCTCTTTACGAGCAGCATCGTCATTCATCATATCCTTCATTTTCTTAGTCTTGAGAAAATGAAGAACTCTTCCCAAAGCTGTGAATCCACCTTCAATGAACCTTTGGCTACTCTTTATAAGGCTTTCAATAAGAGAAGGGTGCTTTGAACATGCTTTATCGAGCAATTCAAGATGAACTTTTCCGATTTTCCCTCCACCATTTAAATCTATTAACCTGCTCCCAAGCGAGGCATTGTTATTCACAGAAGCTTCGGCAACAATGACGCACGAGTCGTTTACAAGAAACCCATTTTTGGAGTCGAGAAATTTGTCAAAAGTTATGAACGATGAACAACCCATTCTAACATGGCTTTTTAAGAAATCAATACAGATATCATCACCTGGAAAAATGACAAAACAAATTAAAGGTAAGAAATTCTTTTGATGACGATAAATTGTATTAAGATTATTGAATACTATCTCTTCAAAATGTAGTAATGAAAATGACATTATGAATTAATGGGAATGCATGCTATGGAGTTCGGTAGGTGACAATGTGAATTAGGAAGAATAATATAAAATTGAATGTAGGTTATGAGAATAAATACTAGATTAATCAATATTATTTGTGTAACTAAGCTTAAGTAGATTAATGACTTAGTCTTGTAGTATTTAATGTATTATCAGTGTGGCAGATAGGGTTTAAAGAAAACTAAAGTCATATCTTAACACAATATATCACAATTTCAAGCAATATGATTTTTAACTGGGCCAAATATAGATATATTAAAATTAGTCATTGAT
>NC_029786.2:105009599-105014118 GCF_000816755.2 Arachis ipaensis | reverse complement strand
CATTGATAAAATATAAAAATATAAAATACATATTAAAAATAAATTAAATATAATATGACTGATTTTAGTAATTAATTTTTAAAATATAAATAAAATTTTTGTATAATTTATATTATTTATTAACAAATAGTTAGTTCTCCGGCTATAAGGTAGTTTGAAATTTTTGAAATTTTTGATAATGAAAAAAGAATAATAAGATATGATTTTTTGAATGATCATCGTCGGAGCATCTATATCGGTGCATGATTCCACGATATTCTTATAAGCAAATTTTCATACAAGTTATTTACACTCAACATGCCCTTGATTTATATTATTAATTAACAAATAGTTAGTTCTCCGGCTATAAGGTGACCTTTTTAGTTTGAAATTTTTGATAATGAAAAAAGAATAATAAGATATGATTTTTTGAATGATCATCGTCGGAGCATCTATATCGGTGCATGATTCCACGATATTCTTATAAGCAAATTTTCATACAAGTTATTTACACTCAATCAAATAAACATGCCCTTGATAACAATAAGGAAAAGTATATGGATGATGATATTCGCATACATACCCCTCTTGTTTTTAAAAAGGAAAAATCTAAGAGGCAGCAATTTTTGTGTTTTATGGTCAATACTTAACCATTAAAAGAAAGATGAGTAATCTCCCACTATTGGATGTAATCTCTCACCATTAAAAATACTATTAAAAACACTATTGATAACCAATTAATAGTTACAAAACATAAAAGTTGCTGGCTACTAACACTCCTCTTTTAAAAAAGATTAGAAGTTTAATGCATGTTTCTAGCGTAAAGCAAATAAAAAAAATAGAAAATCACAAAATTAAAAAAAAATGTTGGTCACTTACTAGTTGTCTTGGTTCTCGTCATCTTGCAATCAATTTGATTAATTAAGGACAACTTGAATCTTGAACAACATAGGATCCGCTCAACATGAATAGCAGAATCCACAGCAACAAAATAAATTGACAATCCTTTTTCTTCTTCTTCTTCGTAATCTTCGTCCTCGTCGTCGTCACCTTCACGGTATAACAATAGCCTCCTAAACATGATTAAAAAAAAGTAAAAAAATTAAAGCACTCCAAATATTAAAGTAGGAGTTAATTATTCAGTTGCAAGCACCGTACCATGGATTAGCACCAGCGAAGAACGTCTGAGAATAGAGCATCTTGCAGTTCTTCAGTTCTTGAGAGAAGTTGTTTATAGTCCATGTGAACTTCACAACTGTTTCCAGGTTTGCTTCTTGATTCAACATTTCCTTATAATTAAGTAAAGACTTTTGTTAAGAAGCGAAGCTTCGGGGTTATCTTGTTTTATATATGTGAGTGGAACAACCTAATAAGCTGCGTAACTTGATACTTGAAATGTAACGTTTTTTTAGGTAAACTTTTAATTTCTTGTTCCTTTAATTAATGGCAATGCCTTTTAGATAAACCATTATTAAAAGAGAATAATTGCCACCCCCATTGATTTTTTAAACATTTTTCAACTAATCATCAAATTTTCTTTTTTGTTTAAAAAAAAAATGAAATTATGATTTCCGTTGCATCTTATTTAATTTATTGCCTTGAAAAATTAATAAATTTAATTTATTTTAATTTTACTATAAATATTTATACTCTTAACTATTAATAATTCTATTGAAAATATGACTCTTGTTTTTTTTTGAAAAAAATATCTGATAAATACATGAAGCAATTATCTTTGGTTTCATCGTAAATAGAAAACTTGTAATAAATGAAAATGCCTCCAATAGTTAAGTAGAGAAATTTTTTCGTAGTTCAAAATTGAGATGTTCATTTCCCATGCATCGAAAACAACTACACTACGGGCTACGGCACTACTTGTGAATTGTGATTAATTATTAATCTTTACATATTTCTATCCGATCTTTCATTGAACATTTGAAATATATATAGAATGTTGTTATTAGTTTATATATATATATATATGAAAAGTAATCCAGAATTGGGTAAAATTCAGAGTTTATTTGAAGTTTGAACTCCATATATACGACCTGCTTCGGAGTGCTTCAATGCAACGACATATAATAATTAATAACAACAATTGAAAGAGTCTAGAAAGTTTTTCTCTTGGCACTTCAAAAGTAAGAATAGTAATATTTTTATATATAGTGGCCTAGTGTGTATAAACTAATGAGAATAATGTGATCAAAACTGAAAAAAGAAAAAGAAAAAAAAAAGATGCGGCCAATTGTTTACTATGACAGGGAAAAATAAGGGACATAAAATAGTGGAGGAGATGGGAATTTGGTAGAAAAAGTGAGTAAAAAAAGAGTAATGATATATAATCAGTATAATTTATTATTTTTATTCACAATTAATTAATACCAACGTGATAATAATGTGTTCGTTTATTGCTTAGAAAATTGTCATTGATATTTGATAATCAAGCTAGTAAAAACTTCTACCTTTATTATTAGATGGTTCAACAGAGAAAGGTGAAAATGTGATATAAAAGATATATAAATAATAAATTATGAGTTAACAAGAAGATATGTTATGCTATTAGAGTATTTCACATGCTAGCTCATCATTCAAATCTCTAGCTACATAGCCTTCTTCCTCTTTCACTAATTCCCTTCTTGCTTTTTCAAGACCTCTCCCTGCAACAATCATTTTTTCTTTAAGGCTCTTCACCTCACCCTCCAGAGCAACTACAGTACCCTTAAGCCTTTTCACCTTCATTCCTCTCTTCTCCATATAATTTTTGGTACCCAATGCAGATTCAACATGTTCCTTTTCAACCAACTCAAATCATCAAACTTAACTATCTCAAGTTCCTCCCACAAATCTTGAAGCTCTTTACAAGCATCATCGTTCATCATGTCCTTCACTTTCTTAGTCTTAAGAAATTGCAACACTTTCCCTAATGTTGTGAATGACCATTCATTGAACTTTTGACTCATGTTCCTCTTTTTATGGCTTTCAACAAGATTTGGACGCCTTGAACATACTTTTTCCAACAATTGAACAAACTCTTTTTCTATTCTGCATAGACCCTTGAAATCCACTAACACATTATCCTTAGGAGATTCATCATCATTAGTATCTGTATTTTCATCATGTTGGTAGTTATCATCATTAGTATCTGTATTTTGATCATCATATCCAAAAACCTCAGCAACAATGGTGCATGTGTTATCCACAAGAAACCCATTGTTAGGACTTAGAAATTCATCTGAAGATATAAACGATTTGTAACCAAATTTAACATTCTCTGAGCTGAACAAGTGCTTGTTCTCTGCCAAAATAAAATCATACATTAAAAGTAGTAAAAATAATGGTATAAAATATATTCATACTTATAAAATAATGACAATAAATTTGGAGAAAATTAAATTAAATTCTATAAACGCACGGTGTCTAATATATGAATCCTCTGGTAAATGCTAGTATTTGCAAATTAAATCATGTAGAAATATAATTATTTATGCTTCAAATGGAAACCCTATATTCATAAGAATAGTACACATAATTGAAGCTAACAGCATGATACCACAGATTTCAAGCAATTGAAAGTGAAGAGGCAAAAAAAAATTTAGAAACCATTAATTTTTAGTATATTTGGCTATTATTTAATCAGCATAAATACTAAATTATCTTTAACAAATAAATTTTAATAATTTATGTGTATAAATTCTAAAAAAATATAGCTATAAACGATATCGATTTATATGTGTAAAATTCTGATAAATAAAAATATAAACTACATCTCTTTTATGTTAAAAAAAAAATTACTTAGCATTGCTAAAAAAAAGATTAAGAAAGATATACTTGTCCTAGTTTTGGTCTTTTTGCGACAGAATTCATTAATTAGAGACAACTTGAAGCCAGCATATCTGGTTTTGGCATTAGCAATGTACACAGCATCCAAATAAATTGACAAGCCTTTTCCGGTGTTGGCAGCTTTTGGGGTTATCATAATCCGCCTACAATAATCAGATTTAAAGGAATCATTAAAAATGGTTATTGATAGATTAAAAAAATATGAATGAAAACTTTGAAAGTGCATGCATGCATATAAATTGAAATAATATATACCATGCATAGGACCCAGTGAAGAAGGTTTCGGAGTGGAGCCCCCTGCATTCTACTAACTCGTAGAAATTTTTTATGGTCCATGTGAACTTCACAATTGTTTCAACCCGAAAGTGATCCTCCATTTCTAGAACCTAACTGTATTTCTCATTTGCTGATTCAGTAACTTAAAGCGACAAGGTAGGAATTCGGTCTTATAAACATGCTTTTAATTACCCAAATCGTTATCTTAAGTGGGACATTTTAGGGAGGGATGATTTCAATTTTTTTTAACAATCGAGAGAATAAAGTGTGATTTTTTACTATTAATTTTATAAGTAGAACAAAAAATAAATATAAAAAAGAAAATAATAAAAAATTAGAAATCACACTTTACACTAAATAATTGAGAGAAAAAATTGAGAGAATCCATTCTCGAATTATTTTTTTTTTCATACATTTAATATCT
>NC_029786.2:105005340-105007264 GCF_000816755.2 Arachis ipaensis | reverse complement strand
AAAAATAACAGAAAATAGAAATCATTATTTTCATTATTGCAGTTAATTCACAGCCTTAAAAACAATAAATTTAATTTAATTTAACTTTATCATAAAGATTTATATATATTCTTTTAATTAATTAATTTTTTGAGAATATGACACTTGTTAAAAACGGTACTGGGGTGATCTAAAATTGGATGATTGGGTTCAGATAGAAGGCTCAAACAATGTAGGATGGTGGTATCTGACTTGTTCACACTGAGGAGCCGCTGTCTGAGTTGTACGAATGCATTTGAATAGGTGGGGAGTGGTACCTGCAAGACACTCCGATGCCTAAGTCAACAAAGAATTAAGCAGGTTTTAAGTGTATTGGAACTTAAGTTTACCTGAGGGTGTCAGTGTATTTATAGAGAAGGAATCAATAACTATCGCTGAAATAGTTTCACTTCTGATGATGGATAACCATTCCTTTATCTTAGGAATGTTGGGATCTCTCTTCTAAAAGTGAGTAAGAGATTTAAGGAGGCAGTTATTCATTTGAATAAATAAGTGCTGATTGCTTGTTGGTGTCGACTCCGACTTCTTAGTAGAGGTCGAATAGTCAATAAATACCATCTTTTTAGATTGAGCCTCTTTAATTGAACCTGACTTATGTTTTGGAGCAGGATAGAAACAAAAACAATAAAGAGAAATTCTCTACAGACAAGTGTTTTTTATACAAGTCTTTACAAGTCATTTATATTAACGCGCTTCAAACCGTTTTCACTGCATCTCCTTCTTTTTCTTGCTGCACGTTCTTCTTCCTCTTCCTCTTCTTCTTCTTTTCTTTCGTTTCTTGCCTTCTCTTTCTCCTTCTTCAATCGTTATTGCACGTTTTCATTGCACCTTCTTCTTCTTCTTCTTGCTGCACGTTCTTCTTCCTATTCTTCTTCTTCTTTTCTTTCGTTGCTTGCCTTCTCTTTCTCCTTCTTCATTTACGTACTTTTCTCTCTGTTTTCTTTCTTCGTTATTCTCGATTTTCATTGTTTTTTGACATCAAGTTCTGAAATCGTTTTTGAAGAAGAAGAAGCAGCAGAAGATGAGGAGAAGAAAGAGAAAGAGTTCTGAATTATGCATAAGGTGTACTTCAACGAATTTGGGTGTATTTCTTAAATTATTTGGGTGTAGTTTTGTAATCCTTTGGGTGTATTTCTGTAATCGTTTGGGTGAATTTCTGTAACCGTTTGAGTGTATTTTTGTAATCGTTTAGGTGTATTTCTAAAGTTCCATTCTCTTCAAATTTGGCAAGAAACTCGTTTTCATGGAGGAAGAAGAAGAAGAGTCGTTCATAATGCATGGTGAGTAGCGCGCTTTAGAAAGAGAAAGTGGTTAAATAACGTACATTTATTTACTCTTAAATGTAAAAGTGTAATGCGTGTGTTTTGTTTGGTTATAAGTCAAAAAGACTTATATGTGTAGTAGGCCTCAACAATAAAAGTCTTATTATTATTTGAGAATGAAAAGGCACACATGATGATGAACTTGGTTTCATCGTAAATTTAAAATTTGTAATCAATGAAAACGGCCAATAATTAAGTAGAGTAATTTTTTCGTAGTTCAAAATTAAACTGAGATTTTCATCGTCCATGCATTTAACACTACACTACGTATACACGCATGTGAATTGTGATTAACTATTAATTATTAATCTCCACGTATACATATTTCTATCCTCATTGAACATTGGAAATACACATGCCAATGTATTGGAAGAATAATCCAGAATTGGGGTAAAATTCAAAGTTTAAAGTTTGAACTCTATGAAGAGATAAATTAAATGGGCATGAATGATATTTTATATAGTAAAATTGAGTAGAAGTGATGAGTAAAAAGAGAGAATCAGATTGGCAATACATCTTAATTACACGTGTTAAAAATAAAAACATTAACATACATCAGAGAA
>NC_029786.2:105004517-105005152 GCF_000816755.2 Arachis ipaensis | reverse complement strand
AAGTTTTAAATTCTTATATCATTAACCCTAAATAAAATTTTTAAATTAACACAACACATTTTATAAAAAAAAAACTAAAATCTCAAATTCGTTAGTCTCAATTTATTGAAAATTAAAAATATAAAAAAAATTGTTGGTTTATGATGACTTGCAAAATAAAAAATAAATAGTAACAAATCAATTTCAATTCGTGGATTATAAATGTTATATGTTTAAAGTTATGGATATTATACATATAAAATTATGAATGTTAAATTAGATATATTTTAATAAGAGAAAAGGATAAATCGATCCCTAATTTTTTTGTTCGCGGACATTTAAGTCCCTGAAGATTTAAAAATACATTTAAATCCTTGACCTTTTCAAAATCTGGACATATCGATTCCTGAGTCTAATTTGTCCAATTTTAAAAATTCTCTCACGTATGCATTCGTATCAACTAGGTCAGTACAACAGAAGTCACGTTTGATTTTTCCGATAAGTCCGACAGACCCAAGTGAACATGAGGGATCGATATGTCCAGGTTTTGAAAAGGTCAAAGACTTAAATGTATTTTCACATCTTCAAGGACTTAAATGTCTGCGGATCAAAAGGTTAAGAATCTATTTGTCCTTTTCTCTTTTAATAACTTCAAC
>NC_029786.2:105002191-105004394 GCF_000816755.2 Arachis ipaensis | reverse complement strand
CTGTTTATGGCCCACCTGTCATAAAAAGTAACTCCACATCAGCTTTTGCATCATAAACAATAAATAGAAACTCAAAGTATCTATCTCTTCTCCATTAGGAGGAACTAACTTTAGTCCCTATTGTGGTCCCACTTAATTAATTAATTAAAATACTTAAAATTAATATAATTAATTTTTTTCAATAATATTATTTAAATTTATAAATTTAAAAATAATTCATTATTAAAAGATATTAATATTAAATAAATTCATATATAATAATAATACACAATATATAATTCGAGATTATACTAATTTATAGTTTTGTGTTTACAACTGCTAATTTTAATAATATCATTAGCATTTTAAATTTTAAAAATAAAAATAACCAACTCAACTAAAAATTATTTTATAAGGTATAAAAATTAAATTTATTTTTTAATGTAAGTAAATTTAATTAATTATAATATAAATAATTAATATAAATTATTAATTAAATAAAAATTTAATTATTTAATCTAATTAATTATTTAATTAATTATTATTTAAATAATTAATATAAATTATTAATTAAATAAAAATATAATTATTTAATATAATTTTTATTATAATTATTATTAATTTAATTATTATTTAATTATTTAATTATTTCAGATTTTATATTATTATTTTTTTATAATAACTTGCCAAATGGCAAGTTGTTATTGGTTAATTTGAGTCCCTGCTTACCTTGATCTTTGTGCGGGAACTCACTCCTTCTCTCCTCCAATGGTTAGAGTTCCTATATGTCAAAAAAAAGTCAAAGAGAAACTCACCATTGGAGGTGCTCTAATAACCCACTTGGAGCAACTTTTTCACTTCTTGTTGACTTTAATTTCTTTATTTCCTCTTATCTTACCATCTTTAATTTAATACTTCTGAATTAGTACTCTCTTGTTTAGAATTTTTAAACTATATAATGGTAATTTTATGAAAAGAATATAATGTACTAACATATATTGTAGAGAACCTTTTGTTGAAAATAATTTGAGAGATCAATATATATTCAATGAATTGATCTTCGTATCCAAGACATTTTAAACGTGAAGAATCACTCTTGCCGACAAAGTCAAGTCAAACCCAAAGGCCTCAAGAATTGTGTTATCAATGTAGGAAAGAAATTTCCCTGAAACGCATATGTCCATTCAAAAGATAAAAGATAAATATATTTATATTACGAAAAATAAAAGCTGAAATTTAACTTGACTCTAAAAAAACCTAGAATCGATAAAGGAAATAAAGTTTAACGATTGTTGTGATAAGAATGAGCAACGTGGATGTCCATTCCCATGTAAGACTCATATTTTCAAAGAGAGAATAAATATTAAATATGTGTTGAAAATCAAGACCCCATGCATGTATAAATAGGGGGTATGGTAAGAGGCTTTACACACAACAAGAAATAAAAATACTCTCTCTTTTCTTTCTTACACAGAAGCAAGTAATAAGAAATATATTCCCTCTTTATGCTACAATCAAATACTATTCTCCTTATATTTCTACTACAATTCTTTCTCCTATTTTATTTTATAAGTATTTTAAACTCTATTTTCTATTACTCTTTACATATAATATTAATAGCAATATTAACCATCTTTATTATATTGAGATAGTATCAAATGCAAATCTCTCTCTCTTTATTTTTAATACTTTTCCTTATCTTTGTATATATATACACAATACAACATATAATATTATTATATATATATAACAATTATTGAGCTAATTATATTAATAATAGAGTCTTCTATTTATACATCTTTATTTTATATATCTTTTATTTATTTTACAACAAAAAGTAGTTATTCTTTCTATTATACACTAATATCTTTCAGGTATATTCAAGTCAAAATCTACTAAAAACCTGCCTAAAATTCTTGCTAACTTAAGTATCGAAATCTCTTGCACGTACTATCCTATCTCCTCACGAAAAACTTGGATGGCAATACTTCAGCACACTAGCAAGTCGGACGCTATCTCAAAGAGTCTGAACCTCACGTCTGAACCCAAATAGAACCAATTTTAGCTAATCCTCAAAACAAAAACCAAGATCCTAGACTCTTTTAAAAAATACTATTATATTTTTCAATTTATTATTCAAACTAAGTGCCTCACTATTATTATGAAATAGCAAAACCAAAGCTTTATTCTTTATTAAAATGTTTAATTATTCTGTTAATTTATA
>NC_029786.2:105000202-105000762 GCF_000816755.2 Arachis ipaensis | reverse complement strand
GGACCTGTAGTCCGTACACCTGAAGATGTAAAACCTGTTGGATATAAGTGGGTATTTGTGAGAAAACGAAATGAGAAAAATGAAGTTGTGCGCTATAAAGCCCGACTTGTGGCACAAGGTTTTTCACAAAGGCCCGGTATAGATTATGAAGAAACGTATTCCCCTGTAGTGGATGCGATAACTTTGCGTTATTTGGTCAGCTTATCTGCATATCATAAACTGCATATGCATTTAATGGATGTGGTAACAGCCTATTTATACAGCTCATTAGATCGGGATATCTATATGAAAGTCCCTGAAGGATTAAAGATATCTAAACCATCCACTGAATATTCGCAAGGGTTATACTCAGTCAAATTGCAAAGATCTTTATATGGTCTAAAGCAATCTGGACGAATGTGGTATAATCGTCTTACTGAGTATCTGGCCAAAAACGGATTCAAGAATAATGATATCTGCCCATGTGTTTTCATAAAGAAAACTACATCTGGGTTCATTATAATTGCTGTGTACGTTGATGATTTAAATATCATTGGGACTCCTGAAGAGATTCCAACAAT
>NC_029786.2:104997060-104998825 GCF_000816755.2 Arachis ipaensis | reverse complement strand
TTGTGATTTAGAAATTTAGAGTTTGATTCTTGTTCAAAAAAAATTAACATAATTCAAAAGTTTAAGCTGATCATAAGAGATACATGAATGATTATATTTTTAAAATATTTTTAAGTGACATTTTTAATAACCGTAGAATTTATTAGTTTTTGTCATCACTTTTAGTTATTAACATTGACGAATTTATGTTATAGGTTGTGAGGGCAAGTATTATATTTTTGAAAAAATATAAGAAAGTATATGTACAAATATACATGTGTCCTATAGAAAAATTATATTTGTCTCTACATTAAAAAATTATCTATTAAATTGTGTCAAAATATTTATTTTATTTATATATCTTTTTACTTTTAGAATTAAATTTTGATACATTATTAGTATAAAATAGTTTTAAACATACATCAAATTACGTAATATCATCATATCATAAAAAATAATTATCTTTTATACTGATTACATTTACATAGATGATCATCCAAAAATATAATATAATTAAAGGAAAAATATAAGGAATCAAAAGCTTATCAGTCAAAAACTAAACAAAACTACATTAATTTATATTAATAATTAATTAATTTTAAATTTTTTAAATTCAAAATTTAAAAAATTTTAAATTGATTAAGTAAACTTAATTAAAACCTATAAAAACCTTCCTCTTATCTCTCATATTAACCTACCCACCTCCAACAATCACACACACAGACCCCTTTCTCTCACCGTCAGGCCCTCTCCGCCTCCCCACCGCAATCCACTCCTCTTCTATCACCGACATCTAGGTCGTTGGATTCGCCACCGTAAAGAGATGTTGTGGAACGCAAGAAATGGATAATCATGGTAGAAGAGTGTGATTTTTCAGATATATTATAGGACGTGGCATGGATACTATTGATGGTTATTGCTGAAGGGAGGCTGTGGCGTTGAAGGTTTTATGTGAAGCATTACATGTTTGGTGATAAGTAGAATGCAATGCGACTTCAAGTGAAAAGGGGCTGGAATCCGTGTGTACTGGGTTTTGTTTTTATTAGGGTCTAGGAATAGTTATTATATTAGTAGTTAAAGGGTATGGATGTTGACACTGATGTAGGAGGTTGTATTCATATTTCTTTTGGTTCTTTGTGTTCATGTGGAAGTTTTTTGACTGTTATGATCTAGTTTTCTTCCATTGAATGCGTTCTTTTGTGTTTGGACATACTCTTTTCTGGGATTTCATCACATTGTATGAAGAGATTCTACTTTGTACGCAATTGTTTTGGGATATTAGGTGCCGTTTTGATAAACTACATACTTGATCTTAGTTAAAAGAAGTCCTTGAACAATTATAGAAATATAAAAAAAAGAACATTCATTTAATATGAAAAAAAACATCTTAATACTTAACAAAAGAAACATCTAATTATATTTTAACAAAAATAATTAAATATCTATAAAATTTAAAAAAAATATATAAAATTCTTAAAGAAATAGAGACATTTACATTTGCAATATAAAAAAATTCGAAAAATATATAAAAGAACATCCATTTAATATAAAAAAGAAACATTCTGATACTTAATAGAAGAAACATCTATGTATATTAACTCATAGAGATTTTGAATTCATCCAAAGATATTTGGCTGGATTTTGGCTGATATACTTTTGGTTCCTAGCTTTACTCATAATTAAATAATTATGTAAAATATTTTATACTGTAAATACATTAAAATTAAATTCTAATTTATATCTAAAAATATAAAATAAAATATTAAATTAATTTAATAAAAAACAA
>NC_029786.2:104991842-104996735 GCF_000816755.2 Arachis ipaensis | reverse complement strand
ATTTTTTTTAAAAATACTATTTATTATATATAATTTATAAAAAATATGTTTTATTTTTATTATTGATTAAAAGATAATATATTTATCATCTTAATTAATTTTATTTATTTATTTATTTATTTATTTATTATTATATATTTAATTTATAAAAAGGTAAATTAATAATTATATTATTATTACTTATCAATATATCAATTGTTCATACTCTAACCCAAAACACAACCCAGACTTAATCAAGTTAAAAAACTCGATCTAAAAGATTGGTTTCCATCGCTTATCCGACTTCCTCCAATAAGTCGGGTTCGACATAAGCAGGGACGGATGCATTCATTGAGTAGTGGGGGCAACTGCCCCCAGTGGAATTTTAGAAATTACTTAATACTTCATAGTAAAATGTCTTAAATGCCCCCACTATATAATTTAGGGTAAAGTATATTTTTTGTCCCTGAAATTTACTAAAAGTTTCAAAAATACCCCTAAGTTTTAATTTGTTTCAATTTTATCCTTAATGTTTTCGATTTGCATCAATTTTATCCTTATCTTCAAAATTTTTGGTCAAACTATGGTCAACATTAATTTTTTCCAATAACACCCTCCAAACCCTATTCTCTTTCATCATCATCCCCAAACTCAGTAACATTCCCATCCCTCACTCCCTCTCCGATTGTCTCTTCTACCGTGTAGTCTACCTCCAGAAGAACTCCCTCTCCAGCCACCTCCCTCCGCCGCTCCTCAATCTCGCCAACCTCCAGCTACTCAATCTCGCTCACAACCTCTTCTTCGGCACGCTCTTCGGCCACATAACGAACTTCCTCTGGTACCTCGATTTGTCTTACTTGTTGGTTGGAGCCATGGTCAGGGATTGGTGGTGGAATGCTGGGTCTTGTAATGGAGTCTTCTCCATGAAAGAGAGAAGGAGGTTATGATATACATCACTTGCGGTGGCCGGAGTTGGGACACAAACGGCGGCGGGAATGTTAGGGAGGAGTTGTTCTTGATGATGATGAAAGAGAATAGGGTTTGGGGGGGTGTTATTGAAAAAAATTAATGTTGACTATAGTTTGACCAAAAATTTTGAAGATAAGGATAAAATTGATGCAAATCGAAAACATTAAGGATAAAATTGAAACAAATTAAAACTTAGGGGTATTTTTGAAACTTTTAGTAAACTTCAGGGACAAAAAATATACTTTACCCTATAATTTATTTTGACCCCACAACCCCAAATCAAATCCCTAACCCTTCTTTTCCCAATCTTCTTCATCTGCTCCAAGCCTCCAAGCTTCGCAGCCTCCAACCTTCGCACTTCGCAGCCCGCACTCGACAGTCGGCACTCTTGTCTCTAGATATCAGAGCCACTCCGCCGCTCCGCGTCTCATCCAGTGTCACGGCTCTCTTCCCGCTGACGTTTCTGGCTCTCCGCCCTCCGCCCTCCTGTCTCCACATCTCCGCGTCTCCTTTTGCCTTCTTCTTCATCGATCGGTTCCGATCCGTTCGTCCTTCTTCTTCGAATACTGCAAATCTGCGATCTTCTTCTCTCTTTGGTTTTCAATCTTCAGTCTTCACTCTTCAGGCTTCAGCAGAGAACGCCTGGCTTTCGTCATGCTGCCGCTGAACGCCGCATAGATCCGTCACTGGCTACTGTTTACTGTGTTTTACACTTTTGCTTCCTAAAGTTCAACTGTTCAGATTCAATCTTGGATTTTTTTTGGTACAGTCATGAATCATGATTTACATATCTGCAATTCTGCTTATTCACTTATTTGTTTCATTGTTGTTTGATAACTGATTTAGTTGTTAATTGTGAATTTGTATTGAATATTTGATTTTGTTCTGATGTAATGCAAGTTTAGTTTGATTAATTTATTTGTTAATTGTTTTTGTGCATTGATTTAATTATTTTTGAAGACTTAATTTGTTCTGATGTATAAATACGAGAAAACAATATAAATCAGTCAATAATTAACTAATAGTCTAATATTGATTTTGAATTTTTGGATGTCAAAAGTAGAAATCTTCTGATGATTCCTTTTAATGATCTGATATATATTTGTTGTCTTGTTGATTAAGATGAAGCATTCTATTTGTTGCATCAGATTGGGAATTTTTAATTCTTTCATAGCAGCTTGATTACCTAATACCTTCCTCTTGATTGGAATTCACAAGCATGAAGCATCCTCTTTAAGCAATGATAAGGCAAAGAAATGAGTGGCTAATAAGAGAGACTGAAAATTATTTTCTTGTTGTTTTATTTAAATTATTTTGTTGGAATTCACAAATCACAAGCATTCTCTATTTCTCTTTAAGCAATGATAAAGCAAATTCTCTTTAAGCAATGATAAGGCAAAGAAATGAGTGGCTGACAAGAGAGGCTAAATATTATTTTGTTGTTGTTTTATTTAAATTATTTTGTTGTATACTTGTATTTATAATTTTATATTGTAATTTTTAATTTGTGTAGAATTGTGTATTTATAATTTTATACTTGTATTTATAATTTTGTATTTATATTTTATCTTATTAGTAATGGAGAAATATTTCAAAAGAACCTCATCATTGGAGATTGGATCCCAAAACAATTCATCGACCTCTTCTAATAAAAGGAGGTTTTTAGAATTCAAGTACGTGGCTAAGGATATGATGGTGCAAGTAACATGCAAGGAGAATTTAATGGTTTGAAAACTTTGATATTGAAAGAAAATTCTTATGCTTTCTATGTACATTGCTTTGCTCACCAACTTCAGTTAGCTCTTGTAACGGTTGCAAAAAAACAAGTTGAAATTGCTTTGCTTTTTAATTTGTTAACTAATTTATGCAATGTTGTTGGAGTTTCGTGTAAACGAAGAGATATGCTTCGTGATAGTCAAATGACTAAGACAATTGAAGCACTAAAAAGTGGAGAAATTTCTAGTGGGCGTGGTTTGAATCAAGAAACAACTTTAAAAAGAGTTGGAGACACTAGATGGGGTTCACATTACTCAAATTTGCATCATTTTCAGGTTGAGATATTCTATCAAGTAGTTGATAGACAACTTCAAGAACTCAATAATCGTTTTACAGAGGTGAATACTGAATTGCTTCTTTGCATAGCTTGTTTGAATCCAAGACACTCATTTTTTGCATTTGATAAGGAGAATTTGATCCAGTTAGCTCAATTTTATCCATTAGAATTTTCTTCCACTCAACTTTTGGCACTTGACAGTCAACTTGAGAACTTCATACTAGATGTGCGTTCTGATGATCAATTCTCAGACTTAAATGGAATTAGTGCTCTTTCTCAGAAGTTGGTTGAGACTCGAAAAAATATTGTTTATCCATTAGTGTTTCTTCTTTTGAAGTTAGCTTTAGTTTTGCCCGTAGCAACTGCATCAGTTGAAAGAACTTTTTCTGCTATGAACATCATAAAGAGTCGACTTCGGATGGGAGACGAATTTTTAAATGATTGTTTAGTGACATACATAGAAAGAGAGACATTTGATTGTATTGACAATGAAAAGATTATTCAATCTTTTCAAAATATGAAACCTAGAAGAATGGAATTCTAAATTATGTGTTATTATTTTGAATTATTATTTTATTTTAATTTATTGGTTAAATAATTTAAAAAATATTCCTATTTTATAACATTAATTATAAAAATTATTATTATATTATATATATTTTGCCCCCACTGAAAAAATTTTCTGGATCCGTCACTGGACATAAGCAAGCAACCAACACCTATCCAAACGAGTAACTGCCTCCTCAAATCTTTCACCTATTTTTAGAAGAGAGATCTTAACAACCCTAAAATAAAGGGCTGGTTATTATCCACCATTATTAAAGGCGGAGCTACTTTAACAGTGGTTATTGGTTCATTCGCTATAAATATACTGACACACTGAGGTAAACTTAAGTTTCAATACTCTAAACCTACTTAACCTCTTACTAACTTAAGCATTAGAGTGTCTTGCAAATACCACCCCCGACCCACCTATTCCAACACATACTTACAACTCGAACGACGACTTCCAGACGTGAACAAGTCAAAAACCACCATTTTTCAACGTTTGAGTCTTCTATTCGAGTCCAATAATCATCCGATTTTAAATAAACCTAGGAACATCAATATTGTTCTCATTGCTTAAAACTTTTGAATTTATTATTGGCCATCAAAACCTACCCTTTTTTTTAATTTAATAATCTCATAACATACTTCATTCACATTTTTAAACATTATTAACTTATTATTAACAAAAAAAAAAAATTCTCTCTCTCTAGCATTCTTCTTGTGATATTTCTAATAATTTCTGTATGCATATGTATTATTGTTTCTTCAAATGTCACTACCATCTTGTTCTTGGTATATATTAACTGATGACGACTAGTCAACCAAATCCATTTTATAATCTCCATGAGCCAAACAAATTAATTATCATCTGACTTTTCTCATTTTGGCAGCACGTTACTACATGCGACAATTACTTCTCCATATGTCGGATGTGATAAAATTAAAAAAACTATATTGTAGAAAAAAGATAACCAACTTGTTATCTTTAAACACTTCTCACATAGCGAATTTAAACTAATTAGAAATCAGTACTAGCTTCCGTTATTGATCCTTAATTTGTTGTATATGAATCGTTAATTGCCTTGTTGCATTGTTACATCTCTAAACTTCTTTCTTCTATATGAACATTGAATAGTTTCATGCATGCTTTCTGGAATAACCTAAATCCTAGGAAGTTAAATTCAATAATTCAAGCCACGTATTCATCAATGTGAAAATGTCGGTGTAAACTAGCTAGCCTAGTTGGGTTTAACACTTGTCTTTTTCACAGCATGCATAATATAATGAGTTATTTGTACGGATTTAATAACTAACCTATGCTCTAAGTATACAAATTAAAGTTG
>NC_029786.2:104991218-104991833 GCF_000816755.2 Arachis ipaensis | reverse complement strand
AGATATTATAAATTAATTCATTTTTATTATAAAAAAAGGTGAGATATTCATAATATAATATAGATAAAAAATGAGTCTATTCATCATCAGTATAGAAAACTAAGTTAAAAAAATGTTTTTACCATGAATTATTTAATTATTTTCATCAAGATTAGAATGCATCAAAGTATCCTACATATGTATAAGTTGCTGCACTAATTAAGACATAGAATAATTGGTTTTGGAATCAAAATTGGATTCTCTTCAATTATGATGGGTGATGGCACCCCATGAATCGTCTATGATTGAGAGGCTAACCAATAAGTCAATAACTAACTCATGCACAAGAAATTAAAACATTATTAGAATGAAAATTCAAACCTTGCTCTGGACGGACCAAGTCATTAACCTTATCACAATATTGATCTCATTATTATATACATCTTATGTATGTACCGTGATATATTAATAATTTTATCATCTCCCCGTTTTTTTCTTTTACATCAAATGGGGAAATTTTAATATAAATGTATATATTTTTAACATGAAGGTGTGTACTATATATAGGGGATATCTTTTTCGTCTATTTTTTTCTACTTTACCTTTATTTTTTATTTTTATATATCAAAATTACTT
>NC_029786.2:104989714-104991178 GCF_000816755.2 Arachis ipaensis | reverse complement strand
AAGTTAATATATATATATATCTATCATTACAATAATAAAGTACCAAAACTACTGTACCAATTACATATATAGCTATGAACATGAAGCAATTTCTAAGATCAATAACTCTAGGTATGTTAAAAATGTTACAAGAAGCTGCACCTTAATTTCCAGATCTGAAAATAAAATTAGTTGTGAGACCAATAATAACATATGATCAATAATAACAAATTCATTAACCACATGTTAATAATAACAAGGTGGAAAACTCAGGTGCAGTCGACTTTACGTGAAGTTGATACGTGAGAGTTGTTAGATGAAAATTCAGTCAAATCAGTCAAATCATCTAACGGCTCTCAGTATCAACTTCACGTAAAGTCGACTTCACTTGAGTTTTCACCTAATAACAAAGTCATCATCATTATTATTATTATTAGAACATGGCATAACCAATAGTAGCATTCACATCCATCTTTTGAAACCCTTTTCTCACTTGAGACAAGTCTTTTCTTGCAATCTCAAACTCAGCTTCAGCAGCAGCAAGTTCCCCTCTCAATTTCTTCATCTTAATTTCCAAACCAACAACATGATCAACCAATTTCTTCAATTTCTTTGTTTTTTGCAAGTGAGCCTTCACACTCAATGCAGCCTCAACATAAGGCTGAAGCCAAGCCAATTCAAACCCTGAAGACTTCTCAAGTTCATCCCACAAACCTTGAAGGGTTTTTATGTCATTGTCATCAATGTCCTTAACCTTCTTTGTCTTAAGAAAGTGAAGAACTTGGCCTAATGATGTGAATGCCCATAACCTAAAAGCTTGAGTCCTATTCTTTTGGCTTTGTAAAAGTGAAGGGTGCCATGTGCAAACTTCTTCTAACAATGGAATGTGATCTTTTAAGAAGGTTTGCAAATCTATTAGGTCTCTTAGTCTTAGTTGTTTTTTTGATGAAGCTTGGATTTCACTATTAGTACCTAATGATTCATTTGGACTAGACCTTGATGATGATTGTGATGATGATGTTGAGGGGCTATTTGTAATTTCATCACATGAGGATCGAAGATTAGCATGATTTGTTGTTGGAGGTGATGGATTATTATTAGTGTTATTATTTTCTAAGATGGAATCATCATTGATTGGGTTGATAATGTTGGTGTCTAGAGGTGGTGGAAAATTGGAGACACAAATGTGTGCTTCAATGATGCATGTGTTCCTCACAATGTAACCTTGTCTAAGGTCATGGAAGTCTTTTAGATTCATGAAGAATGAACCCCAGCATCTATGTCCTCCATTGAATTTCTGTTGTGTCTCTACAATTCATAGGTAAAGGAAAAAAAAACTCCAATATAAGATATTTTATTTACAGTAGTGCTAGGAGACCAGCACATTTTGTGATTTGTAATCATTAATTAATTATTATTAATATTTTTAATGATATAAGATTACATTTTATGATGTAAGATTAATTATTTTTTTTTAGTCTTTCC
>NC_029786.2:104985055-104989280 GCF_000816755.2 Arachis ipaensis | reverse complement strand
AATTTTGATATATATTTAACATGATTATATTATAATACATATAATAATTTCATATGACAAAATCAATAAAAAAATTAAGTATGTTTAATTGTTTATCTATATTATTTTTGTGAAACAATAATCTAGCACACTTGTTTGAGAATATTAACAGTTTGTTTTATCACTCTAAATCTTATGATTATTTTTATTGGAAGAATAAAAATCACTCTAAATTTTATATTTTGCGATTTTAAATAATGTTACACATTTGCTATGCTAATACTATATATACATTAAAATCAACAAAAAATTAAGAAAACAACTAAATAAGATTAGACATGGGTAGGTGGCTTACCCTTTACAATTGACTTTCTTCTATCAACTTGATTGATTAGAGCCAACTTGAAGAAAGTGTTTCTTGTCCATCCATAAGGAGGTAAATTATCAGCAACCATCAAATACAATGAAAAATGATTCACATCGTTCCTCAGTGGATGCACAAGAAGCTTCCTATCACATAAAAATCCAGACACATACATACTTTAAGTTAAGAGATCGATATTAATAAAATTTCACAAATTCAATAGAAAATAAAGTTTAAAAATTTGATACATGTTTTTAATTTATATAATTACCATGTATAGCCACGTATTTTGAAAGCCTTGGAGCTTAATTTGGTGATATCTTTCTTTGTGAAATCTTCAATTTTCCAAGTGAATATCTCAAAATCAACACTACTTCCCACCTTATTTCTCATTCCGTTTGGTGCATCTGGCGGCTACTATGACAAACTAGCTAATTTATGACAAATAAAAAAAAAATCAAAAGAAATTAATTATTAGTTCAAACTAATTTAAGAAAAATAATTAAAAAACACATGAAAAATTGAAAATTACTTAATTATTTTTCCCAAACAATAAAAGAAATAAAAAAAGAAAAACCAATTGGGGGGAGGGTGGGTACCAGATTTTGGAACATGAAGATGAAGCTAGAGCTTTGAGTTTTAGGTGGTGATGATGAAGATGAATATGATAGTTTGGAATGAAAGAAACTGATGAGAGAATAATGAAAGAGAAAGAGTGATTGTTTAATGCTAGAGTGGTAATATATTGTGAATCAATTAGTCAAGTCAACGAACAAGATTCTTCTTATGCAAGGAAGCATGTTATCTAGCTTAGCTTGTACTATATTTAAATTAATTAATTCAAGGTGTTATTAGAAATATCAAGGAAAGAGCATGAGCAGAATTTGGACGTTAGGGGTCACTTTCTACTGTTCCACAATAGTATATTCTGACCCTTTTATATATTAAAAAATACAAAATAAATTTTTAATAATTAATGAATGATTTGTGAGAATCCTAATAGGTAATTAAAAATTAAAAAATATTCAGAGCTTGTTTTCATAAAATAATTAATACTAAATCTACTTAAACTTGTTTAACAGATAAATACTTCAGGGATGTTTTAATTATTTGATGTGTAATCTAGAATTTGAATAAGCTAAGCTTAGGTATACCTCCTTACCTGGATAATAATAACTTTTTTTAACAGAATGAAAATAAGTCAACAATAAAATATGTAGGTTATTAATACACACCTAGCTAATAGTAGGGATACTATTATATATTTAATTTTAATGTATTGATTTTATAAAATTATTTAATTATATTTATTTTTTATAAATATTTACATAATAAATATAAAAAATAATTATTTTTATTAACATAATGTTATATAATTAGACATTTATTTAAAATTATTTTACACGAATTGTACACCAAAGTTAAGTTCATTATCATATTATTCTTTTTCGTTTGATTGGTTCCCATTTCAATAAACAGGTATCCGATATGAATCTTTATATATATATTTTTATTAGCAAATTTATATTTTTTCCAAATAAAATACAATTATATTCTTTAACTACTTGATGCGGATGTTCTGTTTTATATGCATTCTCTCTTTATCATTAATTTGTGTGCTAATAATAATGACATACATACAGATCGCAAATTATAATAGCTGTGGTCCATTATTTCGTGATAGATAATGACCATAGCCTATATTTAATTCTCTTTTCTGTTTTTCAAAATAAAATAAATAGATTTGATATGATAGCTGGATACAATGCTAATCAGATCACCTCAGTTCTGTTGAATTTTCCTATATTTATCAAATTCTTCCAACACATTAATTAATATTAATATTTATGTACTATTTTTCGGTAGGTAGAAAATATTTGCATACATCATTATTTTCGATTTATTATGTGGTGATGTGTATTATACACAAACACTGATTTAAATAGGCATTATTAGAACTGGTCATAAGTATATATATAAATTCGAGAAGAATGCGAAAAAGTTAGAACTGGTCACATCGAAAAGTAAACATTCTAATCCGCATAATAATCATGTCATTTGTTTAAGGTTTTGCATATGTATGTCGTCATGCATTATATCATATAAATCATTTAATTTAGATTATTCATGAACTTCATCATAATTATTGATGATCAAACTGATAATAAATTTACATAAATAATGTGCCCATGAAATCAAGCAAATTAAAAAAAAAATGCAAACATGCACTAAATATTAATAACAATACAAAAAAGAGATTTTTTAAACATAAATAATTAATTTTTTTTCCAGTTCCCGATCGGGTCAAAGATAAAAATATATTCTTTATAGGTTAAAGTATAAGCCCAATAGAAATTTGGATTAATCCTTATCTTGCACACAAAATTTTCGATCAACATTGGTCATACCAAATCGAATGTAGGCCAACTTATAGATCTTAACAGGCCACCTCACTTATTTCTTCTCCTAACTATAACTACGTATGAACCCTAATAACCTTAATTGCTTATTTCTATAAATACTTGAAAAATAATTGCCTAAGATCAATTAAGTATAGTCGAAGTATGTTTATAGGTATCACCCAACTTTTCATTTTGGAGCTTGTTGTAACTTATGATTTCCAAATTCTTAGTTACCGAACAAATATGCATTTGTAACTTTTTTGGTGACTACGTCCATATAGAATTTGTGATAGCAGTTCGGAATCTTCGAATCGCGAATCGCGATTAATATATATTACGTCATAATTAATATTATAATATATTTATTTGTTGTGGAATATACCAGCATCGTTGCTTATAGTATTCCTTCAATTTCGGATAATATTCAAAGTAAACTAAATTTAGTCTACATAAAACACTTGCACCAATTTATGGTTGTATGTGCCCCAATATTTAATATAACTAGTCAAGCTAAAGAATACATATATATTCATATAATTACCAGGATGCTTCTCTTATGTTGAATATTGTTACAAAATTGAGAATTTAAGGATTTAATTAATTAACTTAACTAATCTTTGTCGGTTAATTAAATTCATAAAAATAAATAAATAAGTATTTATACAAGCTTTTGGGGGGTCCTTATATATACTCATTGAGTCCACAAACCAACTCTTAAGTATTTTTAAAAGGATATATTTGGATTGCGTCATATAGACATGGCAAATAAAGGATGTATTTTAATATCAATTATTGTTATATGTTTTTTAGCGTTTGTTCTGTTGTGGAAAGCCATTGTTGGCAACACTTTTCTTCAATGTTTTACACGTAGTCAATCTTTATGCATGCATATGCCTTTGCTGCTGCCAGGTATCAAAACAGTCTTCAGTAAAGAGACACACAAAAACAGAGTCTTAAGTTTATATCTTTTATTTATTTGGAGCTACACAGTTACTCAATATATATTCATGAACCTGGATATGTTTGTGTTGAGTTTGGGGATAATTATTTTCTAAAAGCATTAAATTTTATTTGAAAGACAATAATTAAGAAAACATATCATATCATTTATGAATAATAATAATAATAATGTTAGGGGTGTTTATGGATCGGATCATATCCGCAGATTCGCGATAAATATTTGTATCCGATCCGGAAATTACGGATACGGTCCGATTCGCAGAATTATTGGATCAGATAGGATCTTATCTGCACTTTTTACGGATCGAATTGCGGATATCTGTTCTACATTCGCATATCTGATCTGCGGATTCGCACAATAATAATTAAAAATAAATAAATATACATATGCTTGGTATTATATTTACTTATTTGTATGTTTTAATTAATAATTATTATTTGCCAATGAGTAATAGCTCAAATGGTATAGTCTCCCCATACTCAATTAAGAGGTTGCGGGTTCGAGTCTCCTATCTTTGGT
>NC_029786.2:104981194-104984883 GCF_000816755.2 Arachis ipaensis | reverse complement strand
GTCTTCTATTTTTTGTAAAAAAAAAAAAAAAAAAAAAAATTAATAATTATTATTTATATATTGTATTATTTTATTTTTATTTTTTAAAAAAAGTTTGATTAAAAATATTTTAGGAATAAATAAGTTTAAAAGTGTGAAAAAAATATTTTTATTCAATTGTTTAAATAAAAATATTATTAAAAAGAGAAGATTCAATTATGCAAATATATTCGATATCTAATTCGATCTGCACATTTGCGGGTCGAATCCGACACTAAAAATTGTGAATATCATATCCGATCTTATCGGATGAAAATAGTGCGAATCAGATCAAATTTTCGATCATATTCGATTCGATCCAATTCGTGTACACCCCTAATAATGTAGAACCATTATATTATTTTTTTTCTTTTACATGGGCTCTAAAAGAGGGACAAAAGTATCATAATAGCATATGAAATAAAAGAGTTGTAGTGTGTTATTATTGTTCACATATGACACACAAATTAAAGAAATAATGGAGGAAGGTGGTGGTGGAGAAGAGAGGAGGATGAAGATGAAGGCGATGGTGGCCATAGATGAGAGTGAGGGAAGCTTCTATGCTCTAAAATGGGCCCTTGATAACTTCTTCAGCACTATATCCATTGACAATAATAACAACAATGAAGAAGGCAGCATAATGGTGTATCTTGTTAATGTTCAATCCAAATTCCAACAACATATCTACCCTGTTGGAGTTGCTGGAGCTGGTTTTTACCCTAATCCTTATTTCAATCCTTTTCATTAGTTTAAAAAAAATGTAGCATAACTTGTGTTGAGATATATTAATTAAACTTGGTTTTTCATTATGTGTATTATAATTAGGGAAACATAAGCATCAGAGCCAAAAGAAAATGGAAAATCTGAATCAACTTTATTATGCTAAAAGGAGTAATCACATGGAGATGCACAAAGAGGCATTACTGAATGCAAGAAACACCATCATATTAGTTGCTGTTTGATTGCAACTGTGACTTTTGCTGCTGGTATTGCTCCTCCTGGTGGTGTATACCAAGAAGGACCAATGAAGGGGAAGTAAATGGTTATCTGTGATGCTGATAGCACTTGGTTGTGGCTCTCTTGGGACAATCTTCATTGGTCTTAGTGTGTTGCTGGTTGAACATTGGCTGAGGAAATCCAAGTGGAAAAATACAAGAAAGGAAGGTGCAAACTCTGATGGAGAGAGAGAGTCAAACCTCAGATGTTGAGAGCTCTTATTTACATGGCTACCATTCATACTGATAAATTTAGTTTGGTTCATAATGAAAATAATGTGTCACCATCCCTACAATAGTGGTCAATTATGTATACATTTCATACAAGAATTCATAGAAAGCTACTTGATCAGTTGATCTTTAATCTATGGGTGAATACCCCATCCCGGCCCCTGATAATTTTTTCGAAGGGCTACGAGGCCCCGAACACAAAAAATATCCATTTCAGCCCCTGATCATGATATAGGACTGTGTTGTTTGCCATGACAAGGAACTCTCAATAAACTAATACAATGCATTTTTATATTTGGTCTATGCAGGGCTTCAGTTTTACTCCTTCCTAGTCTTCAAATTTATTTGCTTAAAACTTTCTTTCTTTGAGTCATGTATATAATTATATACACCTCAAGCAGTGGAATATTCTGTGATTAGAAGCACCAAATAAAGTCGAAAGCTGAATGTTCTAATTAACTAACAATGTCTAAGCTAATAAAATAGTTCAGCACAAAGGAAAAAAAAAGAAACTTGAATGAGAGAAACTCAAGGCATGATCATAAATAAATAATTAAATACAATACAAAATCCATATAACTTGAATGAGTCACTTGCATCGCAGTGAAAGTAGTCCCATTTCTCCACACCTAGAACTGACTCAACTGAGTCATTCTCATACTCAAATACTGCAAAAACAAAGCAAATTAACATTCAGAAGTTGCACAAGTCTAAGTGCAAATTAAATGCCATAGACAGTCCCTCGCAGCTGTGGTACACAGCATGATGAAGAGAATCACACACTTAAATAGATGTGACATACTTTATTAAGAATGGATATTGAAGAACCAAAAAGTGGTGGTAAATCAATGCGAAGTGTACTAACGTGCGGCCATTATTGGCGGTTATGAGTTAAGTTGGTCAAAGAATGGTCGACAATCAACATCACATCTTTGGCGGTTTTCGAATATGGCCGCTGCTATAGCTAACGTTCCTTGCTGGTATAAATAATAATGAAAAAGTATTAATTATACGATGTTTCTTGTCTGATTTTATTTTTGTGACAGATTCTTCTGTCTGATTATGCTGAAACCTTCAAATTATATTTCCTACGAAATTTAGATTTTAGAATATGAAACTAGAACTAGAGCAATTAAAAATGGATGCAGCATCTATAATGGGTTTTTGGAAGCCATATCCTGTTGACAGAAGTGAGAAGTATCCATGCAAAACAAGCGCAAAAGATTTTAACGAAAAGAGAAAAAAACAGCTCCAAAGATTATCTAAGTACACTTTCCATATTCTGTTGACAAAAGTATTCGACTCAAAAGGATCACAGAAATAATGAACAAGCTCACATGCTGCATCCTCTTTGATTTTAGAGGCTACAATTTTCATTCCCTTTACCATTTAACAGGACCACCGTAATCTCAAATACCTAGAGTATTGGCCAGCTTTACAGAACCATTGATGAACCTGTAGTTAATATATGATATTCCAAAAACATAGCTACAAAGACTTTGACCTATAGTTATCCAATAAGAATGAAACATTATGAAGAAATAAATTCCAATCACTAGCATCTAAAGAGTAAACATTCCAACTCAAATCCAGAATGCATGCCAAACTTCTTAACAACATTTGTATAGCCGAAAGAGTCACCCATTGCTAAAAACAAAACAGAATGATATAGTATGATCCACCATTACAGCTCATCTAGACTCCAAACATCAAATCCATGATCTTGGACACCAATGATTTTGTTGGAGAAGCAATGGCTCCTCCAGTTTGCCGGGCACTTGAGTTGCCATTCTGCAGATAGTAGGGTCGAGAGGGAGCTTTCAGCGTACTTGATTCTGAATTTCTAGCAGACGGAAGAGGTAAGGGCATAAATCCCTGATGGTTAAGCCGTTCATCCAATGCTTGACGTTGCATGGGATCCAAGGGTTTCACACCAACTATTAGGACTCCATTGAGCTGCACTCCATTCTTGTTAAGGGCTTTCTGGGAATCAGAACGATTCTGCATATGCATTGATCTCATCAAAACAGTATGTATGCATAGTTTTGATTGATTGATGCACAACTATTGCTATTTAATCAATAAGTTCAAGTAAGGGAAAGATTGCACACCTGATATAAAATATGCATCCAATTAGCATCTCTAGGACCAGGAACATGTTTCAAAATTTCACCACATTTTTCAAACTCCCTTAAAACCAAATTAGTATCACCTGGAGAAAATCTGCAGGAGGAACTTGTTAACGAAATGATATCAGTATATACAATATAGAAACTAGATCTCATCATATAAATGAAATGACATCCAAAACATAGTTGCAAATTTGACAGGCCCCATTGAAATGTGCAAGAGCATATTCATTCTTTACACCGAAAACATGGTCATTTTGTGGAAGGTATATTTCTTACGCAGAAATAGCTGCACATCTTACTTCTTACATTGTTC
>NC_029786.2:104962921-104981039 GCF_000816755.2 Arachis ipaensis | reverse complement strand
GTCATAGGTCATAGGAAAATTTATGTTATTTTATTCACGCTTTCTTTGCATACATGGCAACAGCATAAGGTGCATAATCACAATGAAATATATATAGTGGAATAGGATTAAGGTTAATAACTCAGTGCAGTACTACAATCAATAGTCAAGACTTAAATGCTGAAGTAAGATAGGCCATTACCCATAAACAGTCACCCACTCTTCCTCATTGAGATTCCCAGCTGGCAAAGAATTCCTTTGAACCTCTGGCCTTGCTACTTCCAGCTGCGGAGGGAGAGTTATAAGAGCACCAGGCTGAACCACACCCTCAACTGGTGAACTCCTTCCCTTTTCATCTTGTTCTCCGGCACTCTTTGCAGTTGTGGGTGACCACCAACTCAACCCTGGTGAGCTCTGCTGGCTTTGTTGCACCCCTCTTAACACATAAGATGTGCTGGCCTCGGATTTGCTTTTCAATGGAGTTGAAAATTCTCTATTTGAAGCTTGAACTGGAGTCCTAATATTGGATTTAGACTCCGGGGATATTTGGTAATCCGGTAAGCCTGATTCAGGAGAAAAATCTGACCTGTCTTCCAAGGTGAAAACAGGAGGAGGTGGAAGGTCCGAACCACCGAAATTCTCACGCCACAGAGCAGATACTGCAGCTGCCTGTCCCGGACTTGAAAACTTTCCTCTCCTGGAAGAAACGGGCGAGGCTAAATCCTGGAAAAACAAAGTCTGTCTACCAGACTTTGGAGTTTTGTGCACTGTGGTGCTCATGTTATATTCTTAATCTAGCAGAATCAAATCACTAGCTGCAAAAGCAAACAAAGAAAACGGCTGCATTAAAACAAAATTCGCTGAGAAATTCATGATAAGGATATGGATTCCCAGAATTCAATATAACTAGTAGATTTACCTGGCAGCTAAGGTAGCTAAAATCATAATATATAAAGGTACAGGCAAGGGTTTAGTATTTGAAAACCCTATTATTAAAGTACGTATCAAAATTTGGTTCATTTTCATCAGAGCGCTAGAATTCTTGAAGAAAGAAGCATCCAAATACAAATGACACAATAAAAATGTCATGTAAAGTGTAAGAAATCAGAGAATAAATGGAGGAAAGAATTGTGTTGAAATTAAAATTTTCAGCTAAGAATCAGAGACGAACACTTTGACTTGAATGAGCTATCTGGAGCTGCAATTAAGCATTTATAAGAGATGAAGATGAAATCAGAACAAATAAAAACTAGTTGCAATGAAAAAGGATCTACGGGAAACGAACAAAGGATTCTGAATCCAAGTTTGTGCTGAGAGAAAGAAAGAAAGAGTACCTGGAAATATGGGAGCGAAGGTTGAAGAGCGATGCAATGGATTCAGATTTCAGAAGAGACGAGATTTTGAGTCCAATTTTTGGGGGGTTTTAGAAAATTTCCCTCCCAAAATCAAACCAAAGCGCTCCTTAGCTCAACTCAGCTGCTCCATTGCAATAACGTCTCAACTCTTCTCTATTATACTGTTTTCTAGTATTCATTAAATTCAAAACCCTAATCCCCCTCTTTCTTTTTCTTTCCACTTTTAATTAACTTGCCGACAAAACAGATTCAAATCATAGTTGTCAGAACCGGTTCAGTAATCGAACCGGTCACATTATTAAATTTCTGATTCAATTGGTAAATCACGAATTGAACCGATTGACTCAAAGATGGAGAAGAAAGACGAGACACGACTTGCAAGCACAGAATGCTGAGGATCCGGCAAGAGACGCGGCGAAGGCGGCAAGTATGCAGTGGCGGTGAACCGAAGTGAGCGGCCAGAGCCGTCCATATTTCTCAAACTCACCGGTTTACCGAATTTTTACAAAACCTAACCGAGTCAAAAGGGTTCTCTCGAATTTGTTCCTTATCCACTCCAATATGTCCAGACCGGACCGACCTAGAATATGGGTCCGTTCGAAATATTTTCCAACTATGATTTTATCATATATTAATTAACCAACATGGCTTTTTTATTTAATCCCCAATCTTTTATTTTTTGGACATGAAAAATATCGAATCCTAGTCTTCCCTTTTTTTTTTTTTATATAGATACGGGTCAAGGAGCTAATCACAAATTATTGGGTTCAAAACATATCCATCACCTGTTTGGATTTAATTGGACCATTACATTTGGGCCCATTCAATTTCGTGATACACAACTCATCTCTATAAGACATCAAAACACACGCCTTCTCCAATATTTCAAATAAAAAGCGCCGTTAAAACCCGTCAATACACTTTTTTTCCACAATACTGAAACAGAAAATAATAACGATAAAAAAAATAAATAAATCAATCAAACTAAATATACCCTAATTTTCTTCAATCCCAATCTTGGATAAGCTGGTCTGCAAACATTATCATCGATAGACCATACCTGGAGTCACAATCTATATATTATGTAGACAAATAAAAGCAAAATAAGAAATTCGACCATAAAAACAAGTAAAATAGAAGTGAACTCTCGAGTCTCGACTTAAAATTTCGTAAAGTACAATCATCGATATTCAGATAGCAATACATCTGTACAAACTAGAGTTAAAAGATTAACTACCACACTAGCAATTCTCCGAAAATATAAGAGAGTTCCTGCATTATGAGATGGGATAAAAATGGTCAAAAATGAAAATTCAGGTCTATCATCCTTGGATGCAATAGCCCAAAATTGACACCTTTCATCCCAAAGTTCAAAATTATAATACTAAATCAAGGGCTCAAGCGTCATCCAAACTCCATTTCCTAGTGTTGCAACTTGTTACTGGCCTGCAAAATTGTGTTCCAATAAGCAACGCTACATCTACTTCACTTGCTACTCCTGAGCCCTGAGAATGATAATTACTCCTTTGCCTACCACTGTTTTATGCGTGTTCCTTAATCCAAGACAAAAAAAAAAGAAAAAAGAAAAGTGAGTTTGTCACTATTACTACCAAAATTGCCACCAAACCAACAAGCAGAAGTTAATAAAGATAAAAAAAATGTTATTATTACTACCAAAAAACCGAATCATTGTCATTCAAATTTGCAGCTTAACAAAACTGTTAAGGATATAAAGATTTCATAAGGTTCAGAGCAAACACGCAAAAGAATATTCAAATAAAAGGGTTCAATACGAGAGTATGACGATGACATTTTCGTAAGGGGGATGATGAGGCTACTTCTATTAAATATGCCATGACCCAATAACCAAATACTCCCTTTCATTGTCTGGAAACATTGATCTTCTAAATGTACCGCTCCAAATCGACAGTATTTTGTAATATTTTGTACATTAATCTTCTCATGTACCACTCAAACAGACGATTTAATTGTGAAACAGAGAGATAAGCAGTTAATACTACTTGTAAAACACACATGGCATTAGAATATCGTACTATTTCAGCAGTATGCATTAATTTAACTAATCCAAGTGACATCCACAAACCTAATTAATTAGAACCTCTCAAGAAAACAAAACAACACACAGACATCAACTCCTGACATCTGGCAAGATATTGTTGACAAGTGTTTTATCAAATAAGATGATCCCATCAAACATTCAACTAGAAGTTTAGCATATGGCAAAGGGAAAAGCAATCTACCTCTTCATTCTCTACTGCTATCTAAATCAGCAGCCCCTGCTGCTTTGACATCAATGGAAAAAGCATACTCCTGATCACAGCCCAGGTATGAATCGCACATGAAGTAAAGGGTATAGGATTTCTTTCCAGCATCAGCAGGAGCAGCAAACTCCAGTTTGGCTTTTAGCTTCCGCTGAAGCGAAACCCGTTTAATGGCAAGCAACAAGTTGTTTTTGGTGTCACCAACAACAAGCCACCATCCCTCCTCCTTGGATTTTGGATACCTGGGAGCATCAACAGGTCCTACTTCTGCCTGATCCCGTTCGAGAGCGACTTGTATTGTGACATCTTCCCCAGCCCGCACATTGTCACTGTCTATCACCTCATATGACAAATCAATATTGGGGAAACGATTACAAAATCTGGCAATATCAAACAACTGGGAATCTGACATGCCCAACAACTCCCGCCTTTCATCATCGTCCATCTCTAATAAATCAAACACAGTTTCTATACTCTTCCCTGGGTTCTCCTGGCATTTCTTAGCCAGATCCTTAGTAAAGTGAGGAAGTTGTAATAGCATGGAGTCACGTTCCCACATTCCTTGAGTAACCATTTGACTAACTTCCATGGCCAGAAGAGCCAAGCTTAGCCAACCATTACTTGATATTACATCTACCATTGACTGAAGCAATCTATTTGCACAAAGAAGAACCTCCCTCTGGTCCAGTGCAAGATTTCCCCCGACAAATTGCCTTGAGAAGTGGGCCTGCAGCAAAGCATTAGCTTTAACATGTGGGTCTGTGACTCTCGGGTTTTCAAAGGAAAACCTTTGGTGATTAATTAATCTGCGAACCACCTCTTCCTCCCCGGGTCGTATTGGAAGCTGAGCATACTCAGAAGCTGAAGACAGAACCTCCAAAAGACCCTTCATTTTTGTCTTTGAAGTCAATGATGACGAAAACCGCTCAATTGTCGTGTAACTGATGTAATAATATGAAGCAATCATACCAAGATTGAGTGGAGAAAGATCCATGTCATCCTCGATGAGAACACACTTGCTCGCTTCCAAATCACTTAATGTATTTTCCACAAGCTCTGAAAGGTGATCAGAAAGATGTCTGTGACTAACTCCTTGTAGATTGTAATAGTTGGGATTTTGTGTGAGACGCCTGTACATGAATGTCCATGTGAGATAATCAACAGCATCTTGCTTATTCTCAATAACCCCAGCAACAATTTCAGCATTCAGGTTATCATGCAAGAAGTGATGAAGGTGGCTCTCAACAGGGAAAGCTTCATATAAAAATTTCTTGTAGTATTCTTTCCGGGGTGCATGACACAAGATGACACATTTCCCAGAATTATCTACCAAAGGCCGGCTGGCATGACCCATCATCTGCAGAAGATCAGTAACAGGGTAATCTGACTGTGCATTTTCACGCCCATCATAATACTGTGTGCCCATCACAACTACCAAGTGAGCCGACAATGCCACTCCCCAACACATAGAACTACTCAAAACACACACCTGAATCCAGCCAGCTTCAAACAGTTGGGTCACAATATCATAATCCAGATTGTTTAAGCCCTCATGCAAGTATCCCACTCCTCCTTGTAAAGTGGCTTTCAACATTCCATCACTAATCCTGTCAAGAAAAGGTTCAAGCTCTTCTGAGGACCGCAATAAGAAGGGCTTCTCTGCACCGTCTGCACTCGAGTATGTAATCAGATCCACAGCTGTCAGCTGCACATGCTTCCTTGTAGGCACAAATACAAGAGCAGGTTTTGCATTCTTGGCGTGCTGAACAATTGCAGTATAAGTTGGTTTTGTCATTGCTTGCATCCTTGCCTCAAAATTAGCAATGTCTACACCTTGAATGTGTATTTCCAAAGGTACAGGACGAACGCCGGGGGGAAAATTGAAAAGACCATGGGAAGTAGCTCCAATCCATTCTCCTAGATCCTTGGCATTTGCAAGAGAGGTAGACAAAGCCACAATACGAATCTTGTTTTCAACCTGACTAGCAATATATCTCATCCTCGAAACAATGACTTCTAAAACAGGACCACCTTGACCTCCAATTAAGTGGAGTTCATCAATGATGAAAAGGCTAACCTGCTGCACATGTTTCCTTTGTTTCCAGCGGCGGGATAAAGCATCCCACTTCTCTGGGGTGCTAATGATAATCTGACCTTTCTCAAGTAGCTTCAAGTCAGCTGCTGTTTCTCCAGTCAATTGAACCACCTTCAATTTAAGACCACCTCCAAATTTCCTCTCCCAATCACGATACCGTTCCTTGGCAAGTGCTTCAATAGGTGCAATATAAACAACACGCATGACACTATCAGGCCCTTTTTGATGATTCCTCAAAATAGCGAATTCTGCACAGATGGTCTTACCACTTCCTGTCGGTGCAGCAACTAATACATTGTCATCAGAATTATACAGAACTGTGAATACTTGGGTCTGAACAGGATTGAAATGCTTGAAATCCTGATAAAGTGCTTCATACGATGGATTTCTCAATGCAGTCACAGGCAGTGGTTGCAGGTCCAAGAGTTCAGTTGGGGGAGGGTACTTTTCAGGTAAGATAAGGTGCCTGAAGGAAACAGGTAGAACAGTTTGTGACCCAAGCCATCTATCTGAAACAACATGGATGAAGTATTGAGGAGGAAGAGGTTCGTAGATTGGAACTGTGAAATTCAGCGTATGATCCTCATCAATAAACTGCTTTTTCAGCATAAAATTCTCATGATGAAGGATATATTCCCCATCATTGTCCTCAACAATCACCCAAAAAGGCTCAACATAACCATGAATTCTGTCATCCCATGCAAAATCTGGAGTTATCGTGAGTTCAACCCTCAGAACTGTCCGAGTAATAGGCTGCACATGAGCTGCAAGGTTCAGTTTTGGAAATTGATGGATATATTTATGAAGCATCCTTCCCATCTTTGGAGCACGAATGAGTTCACCTATCTCTTGTGATGATAGGTCATAATACCTCTCCCAAGCCAAATCTTTCTTCTCCAACTTCGTTAATACATCACTAGGGATACCATTGAACTGACGAAGGGGTGTTTGGACACTCCACATCCTCTTGGTCACCATCTTGCACAAGTTCAGAGCCTTTTCAGCCAACTGTGCCCATCCACGTTTCATTACAATCTCAAAAAGAGCCCGCAAAAGGCGTCCAGCACTCTGAAAGAACAAATAATAAAAATCAGTAAAATACTTGCAAATTACAAAAGTCAGCAAGACAGGAAAATTTGGCGTTCTTTTGCTGTGTTTATGTTTTCATTTATAAGAATTTTAGAAAACAATTTTCAAAATTAAATTTTGGAAAACATGGAATCTGCGTCCTTTTTAAGTGTTCTCTAAGAAAATTGACAAGAACTGAGATATGAAAACATGGTGGCATGCCCCATAATTAAGCTGAACTTTCTTTTTCTTTTCAACCTTTCTTTTAAATAGTCCCCCACCCAAAACCCCTTTATCACTTCACCCTCACAACTGCAAATGTTGCCCACTTTGCCTCACTGCTTCCAACCCTTGCTGGCACTGCCTCCTGCTCCGTCGCCGGCACCACACATGCCCCAAGCGACCACTGTCAAGCATTGTTGCAACAGTTCCCTTCTTCCTTTTATTCTTCAGATGCATTAACAGTAATTTCATGAAATTGTGATTTTGAGCCTTTTGGTATTTTTGTCATTTCCTCCCTTTCAACTAATTGTAGTTGCATTCATAATGAGATTAATTTTCTGTTAGGGAATTAATAATGGATATGAAAGAAAAATCAGTTTGTATCTGGGTTTGCATTCAAAAAAAAAAAAGAAAAGAAAAAAGAGATCAACTTAACTGTACTCAGTTATAAAATACAGGCATGTACACACAGGGAAAATTAAACGTATTCTAATATCACAATTTATTTTGAAGTTCATATAAAATATTTTTTAGTTCATAATTTTTGAAAACAATGACACGTAATATGATGCATAATAAAATTAAGTTACTATTTTAGTTACTTCAAGATATTTCACGTTTAAATTATTTTTAAGTTGACATTTACTTTTATTTTAAAAGTTTTAACAGATTGAAAATTGGCAAATCAAACAGATTTTCAACGTTTCCAAGTTTTTAAAGACAACAAAATATAGTCAAACCAAACATGTTTCCTAGAACTTGAGAATATGAAAATAGAAAATGTTTTCTTATTTCTTTAACAAAACTGACCATTAATATCTCAATAGTATAGAACATATTCTCACCTGAGTTATGAAAACCATATCAGATGTTAGTGAAAGCCCTTCAAGCTTTAACTGTGAAATGTATGCTTGAAGCAAAACATTGATTTTCGCACTTGGCTCTTCCAAACTCTCCTTGATGGGAATGGGAACACGGTCCAAAAGCTTTGCTAGCTCCATCTTCTCATCCTGCCGTACCGTCACATACTTGAATTCTTCACTCAGTGAGAACAATCGGCATAGCTCTATGTCTCCCATCGTAGGCTTCAAATGCTCGTTATATGTGGAGATGGTTCCATGTGTTATGTAGTAGTAACTCGCAATGCGACCCAAATCAGTGACCTGAAAATACCCACTCTTCCTGTCATACTTCACCAAATTATTCCTATCCAAGATGGTTGCAGCTGTATGAATCTGCAAGATTTCAATCAGAGATTAAGATTAGCCAATAAACCAGTAAAATATTGGAATGGGCAATGCAAGGATACACATCCAAAACATCTGCATTAATATCACCCAAATTCGTCCACCATATTATCGAAAGAGAAAATCCCAATTCCAGGTAAAGGAAACAGGTAATTTTAGTAGTGAAAACAACAAATTTTTCCTCTAAGTGGAAAATAGAATGGAAACCATGTGCCGTCTTTGTAACTAAACAAACCTTAAGTTTCTCAGCCAATAATGAACTAGTAACCACTTTAAACAATTCTACACAAACCATTAATTGACAAGCATAAATATGACTAGAGACACATTCCATACATTTCACACACAAAAAACAGATATACAATTAATCGAAAGAAAAAGAAAACCCATAATAAATAAACTAGTGTTGGGTTAAAAGATAAAAATAACTAAATAAAACAAACCAAATAAAGGCAAAGAAATCAGTTTGGTTCAGGTAAATGATGCATAACGACACAATGAAAGCATATATTGCAGCGCAACTTCAAGTTTTTCTTGGCCGATGAAGATCTAGTACCCTTTAAATAATTCTAACACGACTACAACGCCCATCCATATATATGTCGCATGCACGCGCTCACACAAACAAATGAAAAACCGGGGGGTTGGGTGGGGGGAGTCCTTAATAAATAAACAGAAAAAGGAAGTGTCAAGTTAAAACTTCTAAAAACAAACCAAATAATGACAGACATCTTTTTGGTTCATGTAATAATGCATTATGATACAATTAAAACTTATATTGCAGTGATACTTACCAAATCAGCTCTTCTTTCCTCCAATAATACATCTCTTGTCAGCGCATCAGGTTCCAAACCATAAAGTGAAGGATTCCGCACCATGCGGACATACAAGTAAGTATATCCAAGCCAATGACAGGCTTCTCTAGCATTTTGGACAGTACCAAGTACAATTTCTGCATTCAGCTGATCAGCCAACTTGGACACAAACTGGCTCTCAATAGGAAGTTGCTGATTCATAAGTGAGAGGTAATACTGCAACTCACTATGGCCAGTAACAATTATTCCTTCACCATACGAGTCATACTGGGGCCTTCCAGCACGACCCAGCATCTGCATCACATCAAGAGGGCTCAGTTCAGTCCATGCTCCCTTCTCCGGACTGTAAATCTGTGTTCCCTTAATTATCACCGTGTGAGCTGGAAGATTCACACCCCAGGCAAGGGTTGCGGTGGATACCAAAACTTGCACATGCCCATCAGCAAAGAGATCCTCAACAAGCTGACGATCTGTCCTGTTCATACCGGCATGATGAATTGCAAAACCGTATGGCAGAAGATCCTTAAGATCATTGCTCTTCACAAGGTCCGTATGAGTATGAAGAATCTCCCGACTTGCACTATCTTCTTTAAGGAATCTAGCAAGAGTATCTTTTGCAAGAGCAGTATCTCTGATGGCTTTAGCTGTTTTAGCAGTTTCTTTCCTTGAATGTACAAATATAAGAACTTGATGTTTTCCTGCCACAGCCATAACTTTCTCATAGCAAATATCATTCATCAACTGGAACCTCTGAAGTGGCTTCTTTACTGTGATTCCAACATACTGTTGAGAAAGGGGAACAGGCCTATAACTATTATCAAAATAGAACAACCCCTTATCCAGTTTAACTCGTAAGAATAGTGCCACATCTTCATAATTAGGAAGGGTAGCAGACAAACCCACCAACCGAATATGCTCTTCTGTGGCTTCAATCTGCCTCACTGTTCTAGCAACAATGCTTTCAAGAACAGGACCTCTATTATCATGAAGAAGATGGATCTCATCAATGATAACTAGTTTCACAAGCTGTGTGTAAGTGCGATCTCCTGACTTCCGAGTGATAATATCCCACTTCTCAGGTGTTGTTACAATAATTTGAGTCTCCTCTATCTGTTGTCGGGTTAGCGATTGATCTCCACTGAGCTCCCTAACTTTAACATCATAACTCTGCAGCCGATTGGATAAATTCCCAACCACCTCAGCTACAAGGGCTTTCATAGGTGCAACATAAACAATTTTGTATGCACTATGATCAATTGAACCATCATCTGGATTTCTATGCAGGGCAATCTGCCGGAGTATTGTGAGGACCGCCACATTAGTTTTACCAGCCCCAGTTGGAGCACAAAGAAGAAGATTGTCAGGCTTGAAAAGAGCAGTCTCGTAAACCTGGCTCTGAACCCTATTCAACTGTGTCATTCCTTTAAAGGCTGGTTGTGCCCAGTCAGGCATAGAAGATATCTTAACAAGCTTCTCATTCTCCTTAAGTGGTTTAGCCTTCAAAGCTGGCACATGAATTTCTTCATAACCCTTGCTGAGATGCCTATAAGACCCATCTGGAAGGTCACACTTCTTTTTTGCCATAAACAAACCACCTTGAGCAAAAGCAAGGTTATCTAGATCAATCATCTGACGCTGACCTTTCAACCATCCACTCTCTGCATCTCTATCAGCAAGCCCCCTCCTGCTCCTCTCCCTGTCCGTGTTCCCCTCACCACCAGTATCGTCCCTCAACCGACGTGCCTCTTCCCTTATACTCTTCTCCAAGTTCTTCTGCCTCTCCTTCGCAGAGGCCCTTGTTGCGTGCAACTGTTCCAAAATAGGCTGCAAATCTGTCCCCTTCATTTCCTCCTCAATCTTCTCTCTTTCCTCCTGGTCCTGTGCCCTTGCCAACTTGGTACACCACACTATCTTCAACCTGTTCCTTAAAAGGAACTTAATGAGACTGAACTTATCAAACTCAAGATGGATCAACAGCTTGTTCTCAACTTCTCTGTCATCACCTTCAGCCAGAATCTTTAGAACCTCTTCAGCGAGTTTCTGGCACTGCTGTGGATCAATCTGCTGCTCAAACGCCTGTGAAATCTTCCTCTGCAGCCAATAGGCATCTATATCCTGTACATTGAGACTCATTCCCTCATTTGCATCCTCCATATCTTCATCGTCAATACCACCACCCATTTGCATACCACCTGATCCATTTGGTTCGGCAACATCATCCTCATCCTCTTCCTCCTCTTGCACCTGATCAAGATCACTCTCATCATCGTCATCCTCATTCTCCTCAAATTCCACTGCCACACCAACATCATCATCAAGGCCATCATCGCCATCCATAGCCGAGGTACCATTGGCAGCATCAGACCCCTCCTGAAAGTCTGTAATAAGCTTCCCAATAGAAACCAGCTGGTCAAACACTTGATTAGGAATAGGATTCAAAAGCTTCTCAATTTCCTTCTTCTTGTCCGGATTCTTAACAGCATCATTCTTGAGCACTGCAAGAATCTCATCAGCCGCACCGCTAACAATGCTGAGCGGCTGCCCGCCAAGCTGCTGTTGAATGACACTCAGCATGGCCTCATAGGCAGCCCTAGTCTCTTTGGTCTTGGGCTGATACACGCCTTCCTCCGTGGCAGTGAGGACACTCTCTTCCTGGAGGCGGCGGCGCTTGCCCTGTCGAGGCAGGGGCTCGGTCAAAGGGTCACGCTCCTTTTTCTTCTTCTGCTTAGCCTTCTCAAGTTTCTCATCCAGCTCGGCGGGCCTGCCACGGTAGGCCCGGTCACCAAAGCTCCTCGGGTCGATCTTCCCCCACAGTGACTCGGGTTCACCAGTAGGCTCGTGGGTTTCCCGGGGACGCGAGTCGGTGGTGAGGACCAAGCTCGAGTTGGCACGGTACTCATACTGCTTGAACCGTGCGTGTGCCTCCGCACCACCACCAAGGTGCGACATTTTTCTCTACTCTCTTTAAAGCCAAGTTAAGAGAGAGAGAGAGAGAGAGAGAGAGAGAGGGAGAGAGAGAGAGAGAGAGAAATACCCTAACCCTGCAAAATCAAAATTGAAAGCAAAGATGGATCAGAAAAGTCTTAGATACGACCAATTGAAACAAAACCAGGCAACATAAGAAAGACAATAAGATTGAAGTAATCGAAAGAAGAAAAAAGTAATAACAAAAGTGTCCGACTATGGAAATGGTAAAACCCTGATGCTGAAAAGGTTGAAGAGAATAGAAAAATGTAATACCTATATTGGAAAAGTGAATATCACAGATCAGCAGAGAGATATGACCGGCAGCGAGAGAGTACAGAGGTAGCCACCGAGACCCGGTGAGTAGAAAGCAAAGCAGCAACGGAGAGATGGACAAAAACCAGAGGAGATTAGAGCAGATAGCTCAAAGGTTGTAGCCTTGTTGAAGAAGGATGGAGGAGAGAGAACACATAGAAGTAGCCGCAGTGAAGAAGTGGGAGTAACGCTGGAGAAAGATGTTTGTAAAAGAGGCTCGAATTGGTAGAGGGCTGTATGTGTGCGTGACAGAGCGAGAGACAGGGGACTTAGGAAAATTAGGGCTTTGGCATGTAAGTGAATGGGGTGGTGCGGTCGTGTTTGCACGAAGATGGTGATGGAGTAAACAGTGAAAAGAGTCGGCTTATTTGGATGGTCGGTGGTGAGCAATGTAGAAGCAGAACGGGTTAAAAAATCTAGTATGTTTGAGAAATAATAATTAATTTTGTTATACTAGCTCATAAGCATTATAGTATCAATTTTCCGATTAAATAATAAAAATTATTGAATAATTGCTAAACAGGAAGAAAGATAATATATGAGTTCCATCTATTGCACCAATGCAATTTTTAAAATATGGATAATATCTTTCATCATTTTTAATTTCCACTGGAGTATCTATGAATTGTGGATCAGTTGGTTGAATAATATGTTGAGCAAGCTTGCAAACAGCATCCAATACACAATGAACTTGTCTAGAAATAGTTTTCTCTGGATGTTGGAATCTCTCTTCTGCATTACGTATTGAACCTGGTGGTTCAATGATATATAAAAATATACCTACTTGTTCATGAATTCCAATCCCTTTTGTTGTCTTCAGATTGTAAGTATTTTGTAAAACATCACAGAGATGAAGGAACACGAGCTTTTTCATCCTAAATTGCTGGTAGCAACGAATATGATGCCCATTTAAAAGTTCATTTACCCAACTACTTCCTTCAACCTTGAAGTTTTTCGTGGATTTTTCACAACGTACTTTAGAAAATAATCAACACAAGTTGCGATTGTTATTAAAGTCATTGTCTTCTTCTTACGTTTGGCTATACCTTTTATTTGTTTTCAAAATCTTCGTCTGACATATTTGTATTTGATATCAAACTTTTAGTTGACAAACTTTCAGTTGAGCTGTTAGATATCCTATTATACAAATATTTTAAACTAATATCAAATAATAAACACTAATCACACTTGTGTGTCAACCACAATCTTCAAATAAACACTAGTTCACATCTTAAATATAAAATAGCAAACAACCATAGAAAATAATAAAAAAATATAATCATATAAAATATTTTTTGAACAACACATGAATATATTAAAAAGAGACATTCTAGCAAAAAAACTTTAAGAACCAGACACATCTGCTAAACTATGAGTCTTCAACCAACCAAGTTGTAAGGCAGAATCTTCTAGCCCCATAAAAATCTCTCTATTTGACCTTTTTGCCATTAGTCTTGTAGCTATAAAGAATATATCACTCCCCACTTCTAGCCCAGGTAATTGTTTGAGAACAGCTAAACAAGTAGATATACTTGGTACGTTATTTCTAAAAGCTATTTCGTTGGCCTTTTCTTCTTCAAACATATTAATTATACATTCTAGTTGAGTTGAAAGTTGAGAGGCTCCAGACCCTTTTCCAACCTTTCATCTCTTTTGTCTCATTGCACTAGGAGGCGTTGATTCATCATTTAACTCATCTTCTAAATCTTCTTCCTAATTACCATTATCTTCGTCATTATATCTATCGTTATAACTATCATTTATATCTTCAGAAGGTGCCCATGCACCTACACCAATAGCTACAACATCTTCAAAAAGGAACTCCATTTCATCAAGATGTTTTGGACCTTCCTCTCTAAATTTTGCCACATCAGGATTTTCCTATGAGACGATAAAATGACAATTAAAAATCTCTCGATAAAATTGATATTTCTGAAATAGTTTTAAAAAATGCAACATACCTGAATCTTAGCATCCTACTAATCATCACTTGCTTGTATGGTCTTCTTAATAGGATCCCAACCAAGACCGGTCTCTTTTCCGTTTAGTTTAACCCATAGTTCCCATTCTCTTTTCATAGCCTCCCACTTGTTTTTAGATTGTTTAGACTCATAATTTAAACCAGTCTCTTTCAAGAATTTTGTTTTCAAATTTGCCCAACCAACCTTGTTAAAATGTGTTCCAAGTCTATTTCCAGCCACCATCTCTTCTTTACATATTTTCATGAATATAACAGTATTTCGTTCATTCTAATCAGTTTTAAATTTTCTTCCGGACTTGCCACTTTCATGAATTTGTTGGGGAAGAACATAAAAAAAAAGAAATCAAACAAACATTTTGTACATGAAGAGATACATAAAAAGTGGAGAGATACATAAAAAAATTATTACTGTTTTTTGTTTTTTTACTCTTATTAGAACTCTCTCCTATTTTATTGGGGTCAAGAACATGCTATAACTAATTATAAAAATAATAGCAAGTTGTATAAAAATAAAATCACATATAAAAAAATAAAATTAAAACTGAGATTTCATAGCATACACAATGTTCAATACAAAATTAATAATAAAAATAGAATGATAAAATGATAAAAAAAAAATACCTGGAAGGAATATATGCTGGTTCAGATGAAACAGAAAATGGTGGTGGAGGGTCAATACTTCCAGCAGATGAATCATTACGTGAAAATAGTGGTGGAGGGCCAGCACTTCCAGTAGATGGAACATTGCGTGAAGATGATGGTGGAAGGCCAGTGCTTCTAGAAGATGGAACCTTGCGTGAAAATGGTAGTGGAGGGCCAGTATTTCCAGCAGAAACAGGAAATATTTTTTCACAGAATCAAGAATGAAAGTAGATTTTTTTTGTTTTGAAATCAATTTTTTTTTTCACGAAAGTGATAAAATGACTTATCGAGAAGGAAAGAAGTCATATATTTCTACTTCTTCAAAAAGCTGTAAATTAACTTTTCAGGAAGTTAAAAGCTTTTCTTTAAAATAGTGCCAAACACGCTTATCGTAACTTTTCATAATTTAAAGGTAAAAAAAAATAGCTTCTGTCACTTCCCAAACGGACTCTAAGTCATAACTACTTCTAATTATATCATCATCATTTTTCTAAATACCATAATATTAGTCTAAGTCATAACAACCTCAAACTATATCATCTCATTTTGCAAAAAATATAATAACAAAAGAGAGTTGAAATAGTTAAGTAGCAAGTAGGTTTATCATCATCATATTTACAAGTTCATGACTTTTACTCTTTAACATTTGCTCTTCAAATTGAAAACCCCAAAATCTAATTGAAAAAGTACCTTATCTAACTTTGAAAAGAATCAACTCTAAGAGGGAGCCATCCATGAACAGCTTCACCACCAGTAACTGTGAGCCAACTTGGGAAAATCTCCTCCTCTTACTTGTACTAGTATTGTTCCAAATATAATGCTACCTACTTCTGGTGACATGAGTCAGTCATCCCTTGCTTCCTATGATGCAAAATTTTGGACCCAATTATGATATAGAATATATCAAATGCATTCACATTTTTAACTTATATATATAGATTGGAGGAGTGAGTTATTTTCTAATTAAAAACATTGACATAAATAGATTCTATTAACAAAAGAGAACATTGTTATAAAATCATGCTATAAAAGAGAACATAGATAGATTCTAATTTAAAATCATGCTATCAATATTATATTTTTATATATAAATATAAAAATAACACATATAGGAATACGACTACTACTTTCCCTCTGATCTTGATTTGAAAGTGAAAGCTCATGAAAGCTCATAGAGGACCCTAAAACTTAGAACTTACAAAATCAAAATTCTTAATCCCTTGCTTACATTTGGGTTATGGTGGTCATCCAAGACATAAAGTTGGGACTGAGACATTTATTCCAGATCCAAAGAGTTACAAGGTTAGTTATTAATAAGAAGAGACTTGAGTTACCTAAACTGAGGTTGAGCCATAATGAGCTGAGGAGGCAGAGGACTGCGAGACAGGGCGCAATTCAGAAGCAGCAATGATAGGGGCAGACCACGCACTGCGAGGAGCGGCTTTAGCAACGACGGCCAAGAGAGAACCAACAATGACCACGCACGCCGGGAAGAGGACAGGGGCAAACACGACCAACGTACACAGCAATGAGACGGGCAGACATGACCCACGTACGCGGCGATAAGAGCAGCAGAGATGATCCACGTATGCACGGTGAAGAGAGAGACAGAGACACAGTGATGGCGCACCACGAATTGCTTCCTTCGACGGTGGGTTGGGGCTCGATGATCCGGTGAAGGCTGCGTGAAGTTCTGTGATGATGGCTAACGTACGATGATGAATGATGGGTTAAGGTGGTGGGTTAGGGCTCGCTAGTAGAGGAAGGGAAGATGACGAATGGTGAGAGGACCGAGCAGGAAGTCTGTTGGGCTCTGATTATTTTTTTGGATTTTTCTTTTAAGTGTCAAAACAATATTATATGTTAACTTATAGAGGGAATTAAATGAAAAAAAACTAATATTTGTTTTAAATTTTTTTTCATAAATAATATTTGTTAAATTATTTAAAGAACATTAAAAATTTGTTTTTTTAATAAAAAATTGATGTAATGATTATAAAACCGTTTTTTAAAATAGTCAAAGAGAACGGTTTTATTTTGTTGCTATAACACAGTGAAAAATTGAATTTCAACAGCAACATTGTAAAAATCGTTCTCTAAGACCATCTAATAGAATGGTTTTAAAGTGTTGCAATTTTGGCAACGGTTTTTATGCATATTCTTTATACAAATATTAAAACAACAATAAAAAATGTTGCTTAAAAACAAATCATTGTAACAGTTATAAAAGCGTTCTTTAAAATAGTCAAAGAGAACGATTTTATTTTGTTGCTATAAAGTAGTAAAAAATTGAACTTCAACAGCAACACTTTAAAAAACTGTTGTCTAAAACCATCCAAAAAAAGGTTTTAAGGCGTTACAAATTTTGTCGTTACTAAAACCCATATTTGTGGTAGTGGGGTTATCTCCTGTGTGTGCTCATATTTGGTGATTTTTAGATAGCTAAATATAACTTTCAGATCCCCAATAAAAATATTTTCTTTAAATTTATTGTTTCTGATTCCTAATTATATTTTTGGATTTTTTTCTCTGGATTAGTTTATATTATTAATTATTAATCCATTCGTTTCTTTATTTTTGTTTTGTGTTAGTTCGCATCGATTCAAATGATGCTCTAACCGACATGATGGAGGTTGGGTCTAAAAGCGTACGAAAGTTGCTTCAATCTTTGACTCTAATTGTAGTCGATCTCGATTTTTTTTAGCCTTCGATTGTGGTTTTCTATAATTTTTAAGGAATCCATTTCCTTGGTCAATTTATTTCTTAGCGACTCCACTTCTTTAATAATCTAATCACTCGTAATCTCTGTCCCACACTTATAGACAAAATCCAATTTTTTTTATTAAATCATCAATTATATTTAATTATAAATAATGTTTTTTTTTTAACATTGGTTTTTTTTTTTTCAAATTACTGGTAACGTTTAATTGCAACTTGTGGGGTTAGACATGTTCTTATAGATCATGTGTCCGTAAATCCTCTAATATAGATCATCTGGTCCAATCATTTGGTACCCATTAGCACATGATAGGTCATTGTTTAAATTACTAGCATGTTTATTTCATAGTAGTGTTATAATTTGTATGCCAGATTTTAAATATTTCATAATTATCCATTCTCGTGTATAAAGAATTAAATATTTATATATAACCC
>NC_029786.2:104960804-104962868 GCF_000816755.2 Arachis ipaensis | reverse complement strand
TTTTTTATATAACAATTGTGGTTAGATTTTGGTTGTAACCTCTTATCTTACAAATGTCAATCCATAAACAAATATATTGGAATTGTTATCGTCAAAAACACAAAAAAAAAAACAAAGGGTTTCATTCAACTGAATACAACTTGTAAATAGAAAACAAAAGAAACTCCATAAAAATGAAGAGTCAGAGAAATAAGTTGTATTTTCAGCAAGCAAATTTAAAAAAAAGTTAAATCGATAAAAAAACCGCAATAGATATAACATAATGACAATATTAATCGAAGATGAAGTTCGATACAACAAAAAATAAATATTAATATAAATAGATATCCGATTTGTTAAAAGTTGAAGAAAGAAAAAAAGTTTAAGCCAATAAACCAATTCAACAGTATAAAGAAAAAAAAAGTAAACAATGAAATTGAAAAAGAGAACGTCACTGAAGTGGAAGGTATAAAATAATTATATAATGAATGTGCTATATTCAATTCAATGAGGCGAATAGACAACACCAATCATGCCCTAATAGATACACAGTATTAATTTATTCAAAGTATTGCAATAACTAGAGAACACAGTATTAATTTATTATGCAAATATTACACGTAAAAAAGAGCGTAAAATATTGTGATAACTAGCATATGTCTAATAGATACATTTTTTCATATTTATATTATATAACTGGATAAATATCTGAATCAATAAAAATATATTTTAAACCATAAATTTAATTTTGATAATAAACAATATAACAATCATGCCCTTACATTTAAAAAGGATAAGAAAAATTCCATCAGTATAAAACTTGTCTGATCATATACAATTTAAAATATACATTAAGTATACAAAAGTTAATTAAACTGAATGAATTTATAGGTGAACCTAACTCAAAGCAGGTTCACAAATAGTACAACTCATGGTCCGACGACAGTAGATACTGGTTACATCACTAGCACCTTCGTCACCATCATTACAGTCCCACCCTCTTCCATAGAGATGATAGTTATAGAGACGACCCATGTGGCCACGGGTTGGGATGGCCATGAACAGGCGATAACGTGACATAACTTCCATTTGCATATGGTGAGTGAACCAGACGCTTTAAGGGCACGGTAAATTTTGATCCCGTTGTTTTTTGACTCATTGTCATCATTACGAAGCAAAAGCATCATTGACAATGTGTACTTGCTTGCGTCATAGCCTTTGATTGCATTAGTGCGCAGCAGTTGAAATCCAACATCATCGTGTAGTCGAATGAAAAGTTCCCATATTTTGTTCCGAAAGAGAAGCTCTGTATAACGACCATTCTCTCAGCACCAGTGAAAGAATATCATTACGCCTGGGTCCATATACCAAGTAAACCCAAATTCGTGTGGTTCTGGTATAGAAGCACATGCAAAAACAACATCCTTATCTACCTCGCGCAAAGCCTTGCATGTCATTCTGAGATTGCATAGGTCCTTAAGAGATTTTGACGTGACTTTCATGCTAATGGCTACCCATATATTGTGAGGAAAGTACACGATATCTGTCAAACGCTCCATTACCCTTTCTGAAAGAGAAATGGTTGAAAGGGGGTAGGGATATACTTAATTGAATACAGAACGGAGCAAGTAGAGGCATTTCTTTATGCTATATTTCTAATCCCTTTGCGCCGTTTTGTAAATTGTTGCATCGAATATGAATTGTCGCATCGTTTCTCTCTCTCATACGGCTTCATGAACAAGCGTGCCCCAACATATTCCTCAAACACATTTTTATTAATAATTTTGAAATAACTACTAATAAAATATTACAATTGTTATTATTTGATGTAATGCCCTTGTTATAATATGGGATAAGTACTTTTTTCGTCCCTAAGGTTTGATGTCAAAATCAAAATCGTCCCCGACCTTTTTTCATTATTAAAATCATCCTCAACGTTACAAAATGTTATAAAATCGTCATTTTCTACCTCAATTTTATTTTTTTACCAAATTATCCTTATTAAATAATAAAAATAATAAAAAAATTAAAAAAAATTATAAAATAAAATAAAAAAGAAAAAAAGAAAGAAAACAAAGGGAAAGG
>NC_029786.2:104943467-104960625 GCF_000816755.2 Arachis ipaensis | reverse complement strand
ACTAATACTAATTTGTTTTTTTCTCTATCGTAAGTTATCAAATGTATGAATATTGCTATTGTTATTAATAATGCTGGCAACGTTATTAATGGTTTATCTAAGTTTTGCGTAAAGAAGACATGTTCAGATTATAATTCCAGAAAAATTATTCTACCTAACACTAAAAGCTTAATGTTTTCATATAACTATTTTTTTATTTAGAATTTATTTATATTATCTCTTAAAGATACATGTTAAATTTACAAAGTAAAATAGCTTTTATTGAAAATACACGAAAAAATAGTATATATTTAATTTGTTTTGAATTAATTAAACAAATAATTTGTAAATATGTAAAATTTATTCTATTAAATGAGCTGGATAAGGATCAGTGATTTCTATTTATTATTCTTTGAGTTATGGAAATTTAATATTTTTATCATTTTGAGTTTCACTAATCTTCCTCATCTTTTTTTTTATCCTATACTCATGTTATTTAGCAATTTGATTCCTATTGTTTTCATTATGTATAATTTGAATAAATATTTACTTGTACTTGAAAAGAAAAATTATATAAAAACATAAAAAAATGTTAAAACATGCTGTGTAATTTTAAAGTATTTGCTTAACTGATAAATCATTCAAAATTATCAAAGACAGCAATCGATAGATAAAAATATCGGGAGGACAGTTACAATAAGGATCGGAACAACTTTAGTACGCTTTTGGTCAGAAAAGTTACTTTGCCATTTTAATGTAAAAAACAAAGACTGAAAAAGTATTTGTCGATAACGGTTGTTTTTTTTGTGTTTTTGTCGATAACGGTTCCAATATATTTGTTTATGGATTGACATTTGCAAAATAAGATGTTATAACAAAAATCTGATCACACTTGTTATATAAAAAAATATATAAATAATATTAATACATTCAAAGCGACAATTAATGTAAAAAAAATTATTATTATGTGATTTAAAAGTCTTTGGTTAACTGATTTTAGAGGGTTATAAATAAATAGGGGTAAGTACGATTTTGGTCCCTTAAGTATGGGGTCAGAATCGAATTCGTCCCTCTTCTTATTTTGCCATTAAAATCGTCCTTAATGTTGCATTTGTATTTAAATTCGTCCTTTGTAATTAAAATTTTTTTTAAATGACAATTCTACCCTTTTTCATTTCGCGGGAAACGCTTGGTTTATTTCCTTGGATGAGAAACCCTTGACGTTTGTTAGTCACAACGCTTGGTTTCTTATTCACAAGACTTCGTAAAGGAAATCCAATACATTGTGCCCTAACCCAGAATCGGAGAGGAGCGTAGATGTTGATGGACTGTAACTGAAGAGAGGAGGAGAGATCGAGGAACTGGAAGAAAGGGACGTGAGGAGTTCCGATAGGGTTTGAATAGGTATGTTGTTGTTCCTTCTTTTCAGTTTGGTAGCTGTCTCTGCAGTAGGTATTCTCGGGTTAGATTACTTAGGGTTTGGGGGTGTGTTTATCGTTGGTTTGAGAGTTCCGTCTGTTTCATATTCTATATTAATGTGTATGTGTTGTTGTACTCTGTTTCAGGGTGTGGTAGAAGACCATGGGTTATTTTAAAGTGAAGGTTTACCATGGAGGATGGTTTACGTATAAGAACGGTCCATTAGAGTATGTGGGAGGAGAAACAACGGTGATAGAAGAGATTGATGGTGATCGGTGGTCTGTATTTGAAGCGTATGCTGAGCTAAAGCAACTTGGTTACGTCAAGGAGAATATCCCATCATTATGGTTCAAGGATCCAGTTGTTGAAGACATGGAGAAAAATCTGAAATTATTTAAAACTGATGCGGATTCCATTGAGATGTGTCGAATAGCAGAGTTGAGAGACCATGTAGAGTTATATCTTGTCCATAAGGTTCAGGACGAAGAGATGTTTCCTGATGTTGGCTATATTGATGTTGGGGATAAAGATGGGATGGGTGACATTAGTGAGGGGCAGGAGCTGGTTCCGTATGGGGGAGTAGATGAGGGGGGAAAGGAATCTGAACCATTTGCTGCTGACTCTGGGGCAGAGGACGACAATGAAGTTGGGTATGATAAATCTAGTGACAGTGACAGTCTCGATTCGGAGTACAATCCATCTGGGGAAGAGGACGATAGTGAAGATGATGTGCACTTTACTGATAGTGATGATGATGTTAATCCTGAGGTAAGTGGCTTTCAAGATGTGAATGTGATGAGTAAGAAACCTAGGGCTGTGAATAAGAATGCTTGTGCAAGTGAGCAGTTTGAGAATGTTGAGGGAGGAGACAGTGATGACTTAGATTTCGATCACCGGGTTGGGTCTGATTCAGAGCATGAGGGCTTCACATTCCCAGTTCACAAGCTTCCGAAAGATATGACTCAATACAAATGGGAAGTTGGCACTTTGTATGCATCTCGGGAGGAGTTCAAAGATAATGTAACTGCTTATGCTGTGCATACGGCAAGGTCAATCAGGTTTAGGAAGTGTGACTTGCAGAGGGTTAGGGCTGTTTGTTCGGGTGATTGTCCTTTCTGGGTGTATGCTGCAAAGGTCAGGGGTGAGGAAACTTGGCAGCTACGCAGCATGAACTTGACACACACATGCACACAAGCACACAGGGTGGGGATCTTACATTCGAAATGGCTCGGCAAGGCGTTTAAGAAGAAGGTTGAGTCAAATCCGAAGGTGAAAATAAAGGAGTTGGTTTCGAAGGCATAGAAGAAATGGAACTTGACTGTTACTAAGTCACTGGCCACTAAAACCAAGCAGATTGCACTTGATCAAATTCAGGGAACCTTCCGAGAGCAGTATAAACGAATTTATGATTATGGACAGGAGCTGATGAGGGCCAACCCAGGATCCTCCGTTCGCATACAAGTGCAGAGGTCCCCAGATCTTGACAGTGAAGCACCAGCATCATCAAGGACCAGTTACTGCATCTTTCAGAGGATCTATGTGTGCTTGGAAGCATGCAAGCAGAGCTTCCAGCACTGCAGGGATTTCATTGGCCTAGATGGCTGCTTCTTGAAGACACCCCAGGGAGGACAGCTGCTAACTGCAGTTGGGTGGGATCCCAATGACCAAATGCTGCCGATTGCATATGCAGTTGTGGAAGCCGAGACGAAGGACTCATGGAGTTGGTTTCTAAGTCATCTTGCATCTGATGTGGGGATGGATAAGATGGGGAGATCGACATTCATGTCTGACCAACAAAAAGTAAGCATAGTACACTAACTTTATAGAGTGAATCAAATCTATTCAATTCTCCCTAGTACCAATTACCTTGATTTCATGCGTGCAGGGTCTGTTGCCAGCATATGAGGAGGTTATACCTGGTGTGGATAATCGGTTCTGTGTGAGACACCTGTACAGCAACTTCAGAAAGAGGTTTCCAGGATTACAGTTGAAGAAACTGATGTGGAAGTGTGCTAAAGCAACTCACTGGAGGGATTGGGAGAGTCACATGGCCGAGGTGAAAGCTGTGAATCAGGAGGCCTATAGGTACCTAATTGCTATCCCTCCTAGGTATTGGTCTAGATCTAGGTTCACTTATAACTCTAAGGTAGATACATTAGTTAATAACATGTCCGAGAGCTTTAATTCTGCTATTGTTGATGCTAGAGAGAAGCCTATAGTCACCATGTTAGAGGAAATAAGGGTAAAACTAATGACTAGGTGGGCAGAAAATAGAGAACTTGCACATAATTATCTAGGGACAATCTTACCTAGGATTAGACTCAGGTTGGAGAAGAGATCTAGGTCAGCTGGGGATTGGAGACCATACTGGTCTGCAGCTTCGAAGTATGAAGTGGTGAACGGATTAGATAAGTTTGCGGTGGACTTAGGATCCCATGAATGTTCATGTAGAATTTGGCAGATGAGTGGCCTACCCTGTGTACATGCTATCAGTTGCATCAAGTTCAAAGGACTAGACATAGAACCTTTTGTGGCTGAGTGTTATAACAAAGAAGCTTACATGAGGTGCTATGACTCAATCATACATCCATTGAATGGAGTAGATCTTTGGGAGAGGACTGCACACCCTGATGTTATGCCTCCCCCCTATCGAAGGCCTAGTCACAGGCCAGTGAAAAAGAGGAGAGCAGCTCCTGGAGATGAAGAGCAGAGCAGCCGCACTAAGCTATCAAGGAAGGGAGAGATACAAAGGTGCTCTCTGTGTGGATCTGTTGGGCACAAAAGAAGCAGATGCCCTAAACCTATTGAGGAGTTGGTATGGTTTTTAATTTGTCTTTCTTCTATTAATTGTAGTCTCAGCTATTGTTGCTATCCCATTATTCAATTGTATTTGTTTGTGTGGCCCAGCAGTCAAAGAACAAAGGAAAGCAGCAAAAGGGAAGCACCAAGACAAGCCATCTACCAGGCAAGGGAGGAAGGAAGAATGCCTCTGCCCAGCCCAAAAGGAAAGCTGTTTCAGCAACTCAGCCACCCTCTGCTCCTCAAGCCAACAATGCAGCTCAGCCCAAAAGGCCTAGAGGCAGGCCCAAGGGAGCTACCAAGCCCAACTCCTCAACCCAACCTGCTCCTCAGCCCAACAAGGTTGCCAGCCCAACAAGCTCAGCACCTCCTTCATCCTCATCACAGCCAGCCACCACAACTATTCCTTCATCTCAGCCTACCCTTACCACATCTTCAAGCCAACCTGTTGGTCGCTTCTCTGCCAGGCTCTCTGGAGCACCTCACATCTCTCCAAAGAAACTGAAGTTAATGGCAAAGTTGCCTCCAAGGAAATGGGGAATGCTTTAGGAAAAGGAAAATGAGATCTGCTTTCTTTTGGGTTATGTTGTCTTTTGTGTCTTCTGTTGGGTATTTTGTGCATGTTGTCTTTTTTTGTGTTATGTTTCTGTGAACTTTGCTGGGAAAGTGCAGTGTGACTTGTTAGCTACTTCTTCATATGTTATATTTCTGTCAAATGGTGCTATGAGCATCTATGTGTTGTACTTGGTTGCTGGATTGGACCAGCCAACCCTTTTGGGATTACCTATGTGCCTCAAACACTTTTTATCATCTATGTTATTATGACATTTATCATATTCACATGAGGTTGTCTTTGATTCAAGTTTGTTATATTGTTAGGAAATTAGTCAGTAATGGAAAACAGCTATTTACCAAGCAGAAATCAAATTCACATAATTGTCATTTATACATGTTAAGAACCAATTCAACATAACACATTCAAGGCAGGTACATCACTGTCACCTAATAACTTACCACCAAAACACTTCTCACTAAAACACAGTCAACAAAACCAACCCTGAAACAATTTACCAACAACAACAACAGCATCATATCCAAACACCCTTTTCATACCAGGTTCAATGGAATTACACACTTAGGCCTAGACATAGCAAAATTCTGTAGCAACAGAAACAGGAACCCAGCCCACCCCACAAACCCTAACAGACCAACGACCATTAACTTCCACTCTGCCGCTCTCATCCTTGATTTCAGGGAGGCAACCTTCTTCTTCATCCTTGCAATTTCAGGGTTTCCAACCTCTGTCTCCGGGTCTGCCCAACGAAAGAAGTTGCAGCCTTCATGCACCTACACAAAATCACCGTCTTCAATCTCCACTCCTCAACCCACAAAACTCAACTCAGAAGAAAAGAAAGAAAAACAAACCCCGTAATAAACACAGCCAAAAAACCTGCGCCCGTAGTTCTCCTTCGTCCCCGAGGTACGCAGCACCGGCCTCTCACCATGGGAACAGAGCAGCAACGCACCATGGGAGGAAGATTTGCTCCGAGACGACATCGAGCTTTCGGCAGCCATGGCGTTCTCCCTCCTCGACGTGGACGACGGTGGTGTCGGCAGCAGTTCCGGATTCAACCAACTACCCCTTCTCTTCTTTTTGGGGGTTATCATATGCCTAGCCCCTTTATTTTTATTTAACCAGTCTAGTAACTACCCTAAAGATGCAAAGGGCATTTATGTCCGAAAAAAATTTTAGGGGCCAAGTGAAATACAAATGCAACATTAAGGACGATTTTAATGGCAAAATAAGAAGAGGGACGAATTCGATTCTGACCCCATACTTAAGGGACCAAAATCGTACTTACCCCTAAATAAATATTTAATTCTTTATACATGAGAGTGAATAATTATGAAATATTTAAAATCTGGTATACAAATTATAACACTACTATGAAATAAACCTGCCAATAACTTAAACACCAACCTATCATGTGCTCATGGATACCAAATGACTGGACCAGATGATCTATATTAGAGGATGGAGGGACATATAATCTATAAGAACATGTCTAACCCCACAAGTTGCAATTAAATGTTACGAATAATTTGAAAGAAAAAAAAAACTAATGTTAGCAAAAAAATTTCTTTACAATTAAATATAATTGATAGTTAAATAAAAAAATTGAATTTTGTCTATAAGTGTACATATGAGACAGAGATTACAAACTATTAGATTATTAAAGAGGTGGAGTCGCTAAGAAATAAATCGACCAAGGAAATGGATTCATTTGAAATTATAGAAGGTCACAATCGATGAATGAAACAATCGAGATCGAGTACAATTAGAGTAAAGGATCGAGCAACTTTCGTACGCTTTAAGACCCAACCTCCATCATGTCGATTAGAACATCATATGAATCGTTGCGAACTAACACACAACAAAGATAAAGAAATGAATGGATTAATAATATATATAATAGAAACTAATCCAGAGAAAAAATATCCAAAAATAGAATTTAGAAACAAAAATAATGAATTTAAAGAAAATATTTTTATTAGGAATCTGAAAATTATATTTAGCTATCTAGAAATCACCAAATATGAGCACACATAGAAGATAACCCAAAACTAAAACCTAACACAGTATTTTTCTACATATTTCAAGCACCAACAGACATCAATCAAGAAGAATATAAATATATAGCGCAAACTCATTAACTGAGGAAGAACAACGAATAAATAGAAAGATAACACATTAAAAAATCAACAAAGGAAAGGGTGATTAAATTCAAAGTGCCAATATTCAATTGTTAACAGAAAAATAATTTACACGAAAAAAAAAGAAAGAGACAATAGAAATCCTAATGAAAATTCGAGCCACACGGTGACAACATAGAAGAAATTAAGGCAAGAAAACGAAACAACAAATAGATGTGATGAGAATAACAACGCACAAAATGGATTCGAGATCAAAGAGAACACATATTATATCATCAAACTTAAGAGTTTAATATTAAAAACATAACTTCCGTAAACATTGGCCAAAGCATATACTCAATCAAGGTTATCATGTATACAAATATAGACAAACATAAGACAAACTTGGAAAAAAAATACATGACAAAAAATAGGTATAAGTCACAAACAATTCGGGTTCAACGAAAGGCGGAAGAGGATAAAAACATGGGTCAATTACACACGCAGAAAACCAAGATACGAAACCAATTGCTCAGAAGTATGGAAAGAATGAGAAACTGATGAGTATATATATATATAGATTGATCGATGTTAAAGTCATTGCAAAAGTTAACTTAGTCAAAATAGTAGTAAATTAGTAATAAACAAATATTTGTCTTTCTTTGAGTGATTGTTTGAAATTAAAAGACAAAAATATTATTGCATGAATGTATTATGTGTAATTGTGTATGATGTATATATGTAAATGCAAATATGACAAAATGGTAGAAAAAAACCAAAGAAGATCAATAGCTTTTACCAACTACTTGTGTCGCTAAAATTTATACAATCATTGCAAGCAAATAAATAACTGAAAAATAACACGGAGAAAAGACATTTAGATATGATTATATAGAGATTTGTTGTCCAGCAATAACTTAGCTTAAAATTACCATAAATTGAAAGACAAAAATATTATTGCATGAATGTATTATGTGTAATTGTGTATGATGTATATATGTAAATGTAAATATGACAAAAAGGTAGAAAAAACCAAAGAAGATCAATAGCTTTTACCAACTACTTGTGTCGCTAAAATTTATACGATCATTGCAAGCAAATAAATAACTGAAAAATAACGCGGAGAAAAGACATTTAGATATGATTATATAGAGATTTGTTGTCCAGCGATAACTTAGCTTAAAATTACCATAATGTAAGGATACTATTAGACTAATAATATTTAACACGTATACGCCGAAAAAGGAGACAAACACATATGAATATAGCTAAATTAATAAAGACGTGGATAATATATCTATTGATCTCATTTCGGAAAATAACATTAATTCAGATTGCAGGAGTTTCAACATGAAGTTGTAATGAGTTTTCCACCAAATAAATTAATAAAGATGTTGAGTCGATGATGACGAAATCAATCAGCTATTTCAATTTATTTGAATTTATCCAAAAAATGTAATAGAGATAAAAATATCGAGATAGAGAACAATCCATTCGATGATGGGAGTTACTTTGGTATTCGTTTTGTGAGAACAGTTAATTCGCTTATCTTCCTCCGTATTCTTCTCTCTTTTTTTTTTAAATCTTTAACTGAGCTGTTATTTAGCGATTTCGATTCCTATTGTTCTTGTTATATATACTTTGAAAAAACATTTACCTGTGCTTGAGATGCAAATTATATAAACAAACAAAGAAATGTTATAAATATGGAGTATAATTTTAGATTATTATGTCATTAAATAAAAAAGGTTGGATGTTGTCTTCAAGTGAACGTGTGGGACAAGAATGGGAGCAACTTTGGTACGCTTTTGGTGAGGAAAATTACTTTGCCATTATTTAGAGATTACATTTCGCAAAATAACTCTGCTAAAAAAATTTCAATGTAAAAAATGAAAGACTGGAAAAACTTTTCTTGATAACGATTCTAATATATTTTTTATGGGTTGACATTTGCAATTTAACAGGTTATAACAAAAAATCCAACCATAATTGTTATTAAAAAAAAATAGTGTATAACATGAAATTAAAACATCCATAGCGAGAGTGAATGGTAAAAAAAAGAATAGTCTCAACATCAGATTAAATTCAGGTACGATGATCGATATTGTTTTAACAGATCAACAAAATCAATAAGTTTTGGACTCTTCAAATCAAACCACCATCAGATCGATTACAACACCATCTGAATCGACACAAATTAACACAAAACAAAGATAAAGAAACAAATGGATTAATAATCAAAACTAACACAAAGAAAATTATCCAGAAATAAAATTAGGAAACAAAAATAAGGAACGGAAAGAAAACATATGTATTATGTATTTGAAAATTATATTTAGCTATCTGAAAATCACCAAATATGGCATACAGTGCATGAACCGAAACTTCAACCCATCACACTATTTCCTACATAATTCGAACACCAATATTATAAAAAAAAATGGATATTTTTTCAGATATCATATTAATAAGAGGGAGACAACAAAGAAAAATATAAATATAAGTCACAACAAAAGTTACAAGACGAAAATGAGTTTGACTAAAATTTTTGTCTTTGATTGTTGTTGCTGGTTTGTGCTTAATTAGGAAAATGAGTTTGCTGGTTTGTGCTTAATTTGTGAATTGCTTCATATTTCTTGGTTTGGGATTCAGTGTGTATAAACTTGGATCCTCGTTAAACAGCTTTTATCTTTTCAAGCTACTAATTAAAATTTATATAGTTAGTAAAATTGATGTAACATGAATTGATGATTGTTGAATTAAGCTCACAGTTATACCTATTTAAACTTTTGATATGAAGGGCACGCCTAGAGTAACTGGATCAGTGATGTGGGATAGTAGAGTTGTATTGGGGAAGTTTTTAAAGCATTCTGTTGATTTCGGGATGCTTGTTCTCCAGGGCAAGAAGATTGTTGAATTGGGATCTGGTTGTGGGTTGGTCGAGTAATTACGTTCTTACTATCAAGTTGTTGGTGCCGAATTGCAATAGTTTGTCATTTATTTTCTTTTAAATTAGCTTGTAACCTGTTTGACGAAGATTTATGAACTAGAAAAGTAGAACTATGATCTTTTGTGTTGACTCTTGTCTTGAATTAGGTATGCAAAATAGAAATTTAAAGTTCCTTTCATAGCTTATGTTTATAATTTATAATCTATATTGATTTCTTTGTTTTGTTTTTGTAGAAATTGCACTAATCGGAGAAGATGATGATGAATCTGGTGTGAATTCAGATTAAGCAGGGTGGCTGTTTTGGATTTTCTTTAGTTTTAAAGACTAAAATGGCTGTTTCGATTTTTATTTAGTTTTAAAGTGTATTTATTTTTGTTGTTTGTTAGACATTTCTAATTGTCTTTGTTTTTATGTGTAATTGTTGGAACAAGTTGAAATTGTATTGAATTTGGATGTGATGTACTCTTGTTATTTTAGTTTATTGATTGTTTTAAACTTTATTTTATGGTCATTTAAATTCGGTTTATTGGCTTTAAAAAAACCGAAAAAACCAACTGAACCAAACCTCTGTTAGTTCGGTTCAGTTCGGTTCGATTGTGTCACAAACAGCAAACCGAACGGTTAATGTCATTAGAAAATCAAATAGGTCGGTTCGGTTGGTTTTCGATCCAAAATCAAACCAAACCAAACCGATTACACCCCTCCAAGAAGTAAAATGAAGATGCAGAGAAGATGGGATCTTCCGATATAGATGATACAGAGGGAAGGCAACAATTCGGCAGCGACAACCACACACCACCGGTAAAACCCACTAACCAACTTTTGAGTTTCATAGAAAAGCAATAGAGACCAAAAGATGAAGAACAAAAAATGGAGAAATACTCGTGGATCTAGTTTATATTCTATTAGGTGTTTGAAAATTACCGCATATGACTAGAGATAGTAGAGACCTTTAAACCTGCAGCTATCACAAAATTTTTTATGTATTTCAAAGAAAACGAAAACATTCAACAACACATGCATTGATAATAGACCAAAATTTTTTTTTAAAATATTAAAGAAAAGAAATACATCGATTACAGATAACAGAAAATGATGAATCAAAATGATTCAAATCAAAATATCGACAATCAAATAATACATGCATTGAAGTCGTGTACAACGAACAAAATTAAAAAACCAGTCTAAAAAACATTAAAATACTAAAAAATAAAAGAAAATAAGCTACATTATCAACCGTCAAAAACTGGATTTTAAGATATTTATTTTTTGGAGGGTAGAAAATATTTGGATATGTCATTATCTTCGATTTATATGGTGATGTGTCTTATACACATACACTGGTTTAAATAGACATTAGAACAGGTCATAAGTTTTTTTTGAAAGTAAAAGCTCAACACTAAAGTGGAGCATTGTAGCCAGTTACAAGAGTGATAAAAACATAACAACTCCTATGTTATCTCCGGCATAGCCATCAACAACATGAGTTAGTTACAACACCATTCCTTAGCACATGAGAATGATTGCTCCACACAGTCACCAATTTCTGTTGTCTTACTCTGAAATATGATATCGTTCCTGCGTAACCAGATAATCCATATATATAACTGAGAAGAACCCAACTAGCTAATGCTTGTGCCTCTCTTTTCTCATTGGCACATATCTCCAACTTTCAAAGTGCTCTTTCAACGTAACAGGGACAAACCATGTCTGTCCAAATGCCGAGATCCAAGCACACCACACCTGCCAAGAGTACTCACATGTAATAAATAAATGTTGTATAGTTTTAACATCTTTCTTGCACAGCACGCACATCAAATCATTCTGTTGTAGGATTCCCAGTCTACTTAGTCGGTCCTTTGTGTTGACCCGGCCTACCAAAGCAAACCACGCAAATAGCTCCACACGAGGCGGAACTAGACCTTTCCATACATCCTTTGGTGAACCTGAATCTCAGAAGCTCCTCATCCAAAGTCTCTTCCTGCAAAACCTGTACAAACGAGTTAGTAGAATAAACGCCTTCCTTATCAAATTTCTACACCACTCTGTTTTGCACATCCGTTATCAATCTAACAGATTGTAAGACATTAAGCAGTTGGTTCAGTGTATCTGTCTCCCATTGTCTCAGTTCTCTTCTCTACTATAAGTGCCAAACCCACTCTATTCCATCTCAAAATCCACAATCCCCAATTACTGATCCTCTTTGGTTTGAAATCAAAAATAGTTTCAAAAAGGAGGCTTTAAACTTTTTCATTTGCAGCCAGATATTCTCCCAAAATTTGGTGGATCTTCTATCCCCTATTTTCATGGCCAGTCCATCAATCATCTATTTAACATGTTACTTTTTTATTTGCACTTGACATATATTTTTTCACAGTCTCTTATATGTAATTCGAGAAGAAAGCAGTTAGAACAGGTCACATCGAAAAGTAATGATTCTAATTCGCATAATCATATCATTTGTTTAAGGTTTTGTATATGTCATATGGAGGATATATCATATAAAATCGTTTAGATTATTCATGAACTTTATCATAATGTCAAACTGCAATTAATAAAGGTACACAAATAATGTGCCCATGAAATCGAGCAAATTAAGAAAAATGCAAACATGCACTAAATATTAATAACAATACATTATTAAAAGATTTTTTAAACATAAATAATTAGTTTTTTTTCAAACATAAAATATAACCTTTATAAGTTAAGTTAAAGTATAAGCCCAATAGAAATTTGGATTAATTCTATCTTGCATTCTTGCACACAATATTTGCGATTCACATTAGAAAAGGCATCACCAATGATGATAATAATATATCTTCCAATATCATAACTACATATAGATGAATCCTAATAACCTTAATTGCTTATTTCTATAAATACTTTTTTTTTTGGCCTTTAGTTCTATAAATACTTGAAACTATTATATATAAATAATTGTCTAAGACCACTTAACTATTTGAGGTATCTTTATAGGTATCACCCAACTTTTTTTTTGTGGGAGCTTATTGCCACTTTTGATTTCCAAATTCTTTGTTATTTACGAAGCATGGACACTTCGCTGAGTTGTCGTGTTCGTATGTCGGACACATTTTGGACACGACACTCACCGATACTTGTTCGACGACACGTGTGTATGATGTGTTCAACTGTATCTTAATAAAAAATAAAACATTTTTCTCCGGACATACCTAGACACACCTAAATACCATCACGTGTCGGCGTGTCCAGTCTTATTCTTAACATATATTCTTAAAATAAATTTAGATATAGTATATATTATTATTTATTAAAACAAAAAATATTTTAAATACTTGATATAATTGAAATAAAATATTAAAAATAATTAAAAATTTTAATTTATATTTTAATATCAATAAAATATCAAAATATCATTACAATTTATCTAAAAAATACTTTATATTTTATATATATACGTGTCTCCGTGTCATGCAAAATTTTAAAATTTGCGTATTGACATGTCCTGTGTCGTATCGTGTATCCCGTATCAGTGTCTGTCTCTGTGCATCATAGTTAGTTACCGAACAAATATGCATATGTAACTTTTTGGGTGGGTGAAAATAATTCAAGTGTAGTTAATATAATATGAAGTTGATGGATAAAAATTGTTAAATAATAATTTAATTAAATTGATTAAATTATTTAACAATTATCAACATCTAAATTTCTACGTTTTTGGTGTGACTACGTTCATATAGAATTTGTGACAGCAGTTCGAAATCTTCGTATTTATGTAGTTGTCGCGATGAATACTACCTAATAATTAATATTATATATAAGAGTAAAGGACATTTTCGTCTCTGACCTTTTTTTTTGCGGACATTTTCGTCCTCAAGCAATGGAAAATACATTAAAGCCCCTGACCTTTGAAAAACGTGGACATTTATGTCCTTCCGTTGAATTCAGCCGTTTGCACTGGACGGAAAAGGCTGAGCTGGCAGAGGTGATGCTGAGGTGGCACGTAACGGAGGCCAGGTGGCATTGAGCATTTCGTAATAGGACGTATAAGTCCCTGGAGACGGAGCATTTCGTAACAGGACGTATAAGTCCCTGGAGACGAAAACGACGCCGTTTCGTCTCCTCCCCCATCTGTCCTTTTCTTCTTGCTTCGTCCCTTTTCCCTTCCATTCTTCTTCCTCAGCCCCTGCCTCCATCACCGCCGCACAGCCGCGCCTCCGTCAACCACCATCAACGCCGGCGACCTCCTCCTTCCTCTCTTTTCGCGTCTCCTTCCACCTACCGTTCGTCCGCGACAACCTTCTCGGCGACCCACTACCGCCGCGCCGCCGCCTCTATGTAAAAATTAGTCTCAAATCTCGAGGGGTTAGGGTTTTCCTCCAACCTTGACGTCATTGCCAATGGTTTCACATACTTGAGGGTCCTCAATTTGCATAATTGTAAATGTGAACTCTTTTTTCCTTTTTTTTCCCATGTTGTTTTTGTTTGTTTTGCGAGAAAATTGTTGAAATTGACCTTTGGGATGTTGCTTTTCTTCTGATGGGGAGTGAAAATTTCAATCAGATTCACATGGAATGTTTTTTACTTTTCCCCCTTCATAGATCAAGGAGAAGGACACTGCGTGCTTTGTTGTTGATTTTGTTTTTTCCACTATAGTTGGACATGAAAATCATAAAGTTTGCATCTTTGACTGCCAAGAAGAAAAAAAGTGTTTTGAAGTTTTTTTGTGGGGGTATCTTACTATAGTGTTGGGGTTCCTCTTTGGTATCAGGTAAAACTTTTCCAACCTTGGATCCAAGAACAGGGGAAGTGATTACTCATGTTGCTGAGGGTCACTCTGAAGATGTTGATAGAGCAGTTGCAGCCGCAAGAAAGGCATTTGATCAAGGGCCATGGCCTAAGATGACAGCCTATGTAATTCATACCATTGGACCTTTATTTTATTCTTTTTATTAGTATATAATCTTTGTATGATTATCCAGTTAAAATCCCTTTATGTTTACTTTGATTTTGTATAGGAAAGGTAAAGGATATTGTTGCGAGCTGCCGATCTGTTTGAGAAGCACAATGATGAGTTTGCAGCACTTGAGACCTGGGATAATGGGAAGCCATATGACAATCTGCTCAGATTGAAATCCCAATGCTGGATAATGGCAAGAGAAAGAGACTAATGGGAGCAAGGGAGTGAGAAAGGGAAGAAGACGCGAAAAGAGAGGAAGGAGGAGGTTGCCGGCGTTGATGGTGGCTGACGGAGGCGCCGCTGTACGGCGGTGATGGTGGCAGGGGCTGAGGAAGAAGAATGGAAGGGAAAAGGGACCGAGGAAGAAGAAAAGGGCAGATGAGGGAGGAGACGAAACGGTGTCGTTTTCGTCTCCAGGGACTTATACGTCCTGTTACGAAATGCTGCGTCTCCAGGGACTTATACGTCCTGTTACGAAATGCTCCATGCCACCTGGCCTCCGTTACGTGCCACTTCAGCGCCACTTCTGCCAGCTCAGCCTTTTCCGTTCAGTGCAAACGGCTGAATTCAACGGAAGGACATAAATGTCCACATTTTTCAAGGGTCAGGGGCTTTAATGTATTTTCTATTGCTTGAGGACGAAAATGTCCGCGAAAAAAAAGGTTAAGGACGAAAATGTCCTTTACTCTATATATAATATAATTCTTTGTTGTGGAATAATATACTACTAGCATCCTTGCTTATAGACATGGATAGATTCAACAATGGATAAATTTCTAATGGCCTAATAAGTGTCTTTTTAAAGGATATATTTGGGTTGCGTCATATAGACATGGCAAATAAAGGATGTATTTTAATATCAATTATTATTATTTGTCTTTTAAAATTTAACGTTTCTTCTGTTGTGCAAAGCCATTATTGGCAACACTTTTCTTCAATGTCTTACACGTAGTGAATCTTCATGCATGCATATGCCTTTGCTGCTGCCAGGTATCAAACAGTCCTCAGCAAAGACTAAAGAGTCACACAAAAACAAAGTCTTAAGTTTATTTATTTTATTTATTTATTTATTTGGACCTACAAAGTTATCCAATATATATTCATGAACCTGGATATGCTTGTTTTGAGTTTGGGGATAAATATTTTCTAAAAGCATTAAATTTTATTTGAAAGACAATAATTAAGAAAATAAATAATATCATTTATGAATAATAATAATAATAATGTAGAACCATTATATTATTCTTTTGTTTTTCATGGGCTCTAAAAGAGGGACAAAAGTGTCATAATAGCATATGAAATAAAAGAGTTGTAGTAGTGTTATTATTGTTCACATATGATATACGCACACAAATTAAAGAAAATAATGGAGGAAGGTGGTGGTGTAGAAGATAGGAGGATGAAGATGAAGGCGATGGTGGCCATAGATGAGAGTGAGGGAAGCTTCTATGCTCTAAAATGGGCCCTTGATAACTTCTTCAGCAACATATCCATTGATAATAATGATAATAACAATGAAGAAGGCAGCATAATGGTGTATCTTGTTAATGTTCAACCCAAATTCCAACAACATATCTACCCTGTTGGAGTCGCTGGAGCTGGTTTCTACCCTAATCCTTATTTTATTTCTATTAACTTTTCATTAGTGTAAAAAAGATGAAATTATTATTATGTTTAGTTTTTATATGGAATTATCGCTAGAGGAAGGGCTTGAACCTTCGACCTTGTGGTTAACAGCCACACGCTCTAACCAACTGAGCTACTCCAGCTGCTTGAAAATAATTAAATATAGATAATATTAATCTCTATTTTATAAGCATTTATTCAATGTTTTTATTTTCTTTTCCTTCAACTTACAGCATTTTATCCTGCAACTGCTGTTATGGAATCTGTTAGGAAAGCCCAGGAAGAAAGATCCGCAGCTATTCTTTCTAAAGCCTCCAAGATGTGCAAGGATAAGATGGTAAAATTCTCAGTCGGGTCTATCATAGCCATAACAATAGAAAGAGATAAAACTAAATATAAGAAATTAAAAGGTGCACTATTAGAATGAAAAAGTTACACTAAGGTGCCAATATTATTATTAGGATAAAGGATTATTTTTGGTTCTCGAGTTAAACTCTAATTTTGACTTAACGATTTAAGCATTTTATTTTAGTTTTAAAAAGTTTTAAATAGATTGAATGTTATTCCGTAGATAAAATTGCTACAAACAATTAGTATATTCAAGAGTCAATATAATATTTGATTTCAATACGTAAATAAAATTGACCTACTAATAATTATTAATGTAAAAAATTTTTGGTAATTATTCGAGTCAAATTTAATTATAAGATAATATTGAATTTGTTTAAAATTTTCTAAAATTGAAATAAAAC
>NC_029786.2:104940524-104943143 GCF_000816755.2 Arachis ipaensis | reverse complement strand
CCTCTTAATTAGTTAATTAATTATGTTATTTAATATAATAATTATTTTAATTTCAATTATATCACTATGTATGGTTTTAATTAATTTTGTTACATTTGGTGTGGCAGGGCATTCCTTGGAAGTGTAAGCGATTATTGTGCTCATCATGTCAAAATCCCAATCGTTATTGTGAAGCCACCACCAGAGGATCAAACTAAAAAGCAACACTAATGCCATTTTCTGCTTATGTTTCAGTCATGTTATATATTTTTATGTATGTCTTCAAGTCTTAGTATATGACTTCTTTTTTTTTTAAAAGACTTTCTCTTTCGGTTGTGTTTGGATTCGCTTCATGCCTACTCCATATATAAGCAGTGTAACTAGTTTCATTTTCAATGATTTGTAATAATTAATAAGGGATGCACATATGAAAATTTGTTGTACTGTGTTGTGGTTTATTTTGCTACTTTTTCTTTTTTATTTGTTGTTATGATTTAGGGTGTTTAATTTGGCTTAGTTTTTGAATTAAAAAAAGTTTTTTTTTGTCATTTTTTTTTACCAAAAAATAGGAGATTCGAACTCGCAACCTTTTAATTGAGTATGGGGAGACTATGCTATTTGAGCTATTACTCATTGGCTTTTTGTCATTTTGTTGCTAGTTTATTTTTATTTTTTTTTTTATTAATGTTATATCTAAGTATTCTTAAAANNCTTCTATAAATTATATAAATTACATTCTGAAGTTTGAAATCAGAGCTTATGGAAGTGAATGACAACTCTATACATATTTAACATAAATATAAAAAGAAAAAACAATTGAATAAGAATGATGATCAACATCTATAAATTAAATAACAATAACGTATAAGACCTCAGAATTTTTTTGTTCCATGAAAATTAAGGTCCCATGTTGGCTTGCAAACCGTGTCAAATATCTGGTAATTTATATTGAACAATTGAAATACACTCACGAATGAAATTCTATCAAACTTATGCCCAAAAAAAAAAAAAAAAGATTAAACAAAATAGTGTTTATCCCTGTGCCATTTTTGCATGCAACATTATCGTTAACACGCATGGTAGCAACATTACACGTATTCTCAATTTTCTACGTGCATCCAACATTTGCACACAGCAGAAGCTGCCAGGTCTGAAAAACATTTACAAAATGAAATGACACAAAAGCCCTTGGCAAAGAGATAGGGGCCAAATAATCATTACAAGATGGCATGTTTTTATCACCTTATTAGTGTGCATTATATGTTACATATATGTGCATAGTGTTAATAGCATACATATAAAATAACATAGGCATAACAAAGAAAGAAGCAAAGAGTGTGTGAATTGAATTAGTATGATGGAGAAAACGAGTGCTACTACTACCAAAGTTGTTGAAGAAGGTGGGGGTGGTGGTGGTAGGGAAGAGAGGAGGATGAAGATGAAGGTGATGGTGGCAATTGATGAGAGTGAGGGAAGCTTCTATGCACTTAAATGGGCCCTAGAAAACCTATTTGAGAACATGGCTTCTAAGTGTTATGCTTCAACAGCAGAAGAAGCACATGCAGGGATGGTTGAGAATGAAGGAGGAATGGTGTTTCTTGTTCATGTTCAACCAAGATTTGCTGAGTATGGTTACCCTATCATTGGTCCTAATGGTTTGTCATTCATAATCTACTTCTAATTGCATACTTATTAATTATTATTAGGTGACACAGTTGTTTTTATGTGAAGTTGATAATTAAAAATCGTTAAATACTTATTTAATTAAACTTATTAAACAACTGTATGTGAGTGTATATTTAATGACAATAATTATAATGAGAATTATATTATTGACAACAATTTTTGCAATATCAGTTGAGGATTACGTGAGGAAATCACAGGAAGAAGCATCTGCAGCCATACTCTCACGTGGGTTGCACATGTGCAAAGACAAGAAGGTAAATATCTAAATCATGCATTTCTAATTAACATATATTGCTGTATTACACATAAATCTGTGGAATAAATAGGTGAAAGCAGAAACAGTAATTCTAAGGGGAGATCCAAGAGAAATGATATGTCAAGCTGCAGAGCAAGTGCATGTGGATCTTCTTGTTGTTGGTAGCAGGGGTCTTGGCACTATTTCAAGGTACTAATATTCTAATCAACCTACTAAATCATTTCATGCAAGAAATATTTAAATAGTTGTGATTTGTGTTGAGATGAAATGAAAGACAAAACACATGAATCATGCTTGTTGTCTGTGGTTGCAGATTGTTTATAGGAAGTGTAAGTGACTATTGTGCTCATAATGCAAAAGTTCCAATCCTTATTGTGAAACCACCTATCAAGAAGGATACCAAAGAGACACAAACAAGTGCAGTTAATGCATGATCAGTCATCACTTTCTGAATCAAGAGTGTAAATCATCAAAACTGGTTGTTTCAACTATATACTTAATATGTAAGAATAAGTTTGATGTATGTGAACCATATATATGTGCTACAATCCTAAAATGAATTGCAGATGTTGCAATGTTGTCACATAAGAGCAGTTAGTTAATAATGTGTATGTGAAGAAATTAGAAAGTAAATCCTGTATGTTTTCTTCTAGGTTTGTATTATTGCATTAAAATTAATGTGCAATCTTTGTATCATT
>NC_029786.2:104929153-104940468 GCF_000816755.2 Arachis ipaensis | reverse complement strand
TATCCTTAACGTTTTTTTTTACTATCAATAATTAAAGATAGAACTGAATTATAACCTTTCCTAATTAAAATTGATAGTTTAGTTAGGACTTGACAGTTAAGGGCTGAATCAAGTTACACTAAGCACAGCCGTGGTGTTTTAATAATATCGAAGTCAAAAATTTGTAACTGGTTGTCTGGTTCTCAAACTTCTCCAACATACAATGATAACTTCAAAGACTGTCTGGTAAATGTATATATAATGGTAAATGTGCAACATTTTTTTTTTCATTTTGAAATTTCTACTAAATTGTGAATTTGATACAATGAATCCTATGGCGTGAATTATTGGGGTAAGTCAATAATACATATTTATGAGAAACTCAGTTTTTTTTTTTTTTATAATTATTTTTCTAAATAATATGGATGGCTTAATTTGAAGAGCATTAATAGGAAGTGTAAGTGATTATTGTGCACATCATGCCAAGAGCATAAGGACATTTGTTTCTTTTATGTAAATAGTTAAACCCTTTGTCTATAAGGAATATAAACCTGATTCTTAGTCTCTTAGACATGTACAAATAATAGAGAGAAGAAAAAAAAAAGGCTCTAAATGGTTGAAGAACATATATTTAGCATTTCTAATATCAAATCTGTGTCATGCAATTGTAGATATCTCATTTCAACAATCTGCACGAAGGTTAAGTATCATTAAAATCATTTGCAAGCAACAAAGTATGTAAACTGAGATTAGATTGGTTAGCTCAAAGATTTATCTCAACCTTCCACTACCAGAAAAAGAGTGGAAGTTTGGCTATAAAGAAACCATTGTCTCACAATCTAATACAACTAACTGTTCAATACATGAACAAAACTAAGATTCTTGGTAAGCATTAGTACAATAGCTTAATCAGCAAAGTCAAAATTATGCTCCTTGTTCAAGATACTCAGGCAACATTCACGCCACAAAAGAAAATATTGGTTTGTATTTGATCATCATTCCAAGAAAACCAGCTTCATTGGTGCCAAACAATGTGAAATCGGCAAACTGAAGCACTGTGAACCAGATTCCAACTCTTTCATCTTCATAGTGCATAACCCAGGAACTGACCACAATTATATCAAGACAAAATCTATAGCATACATGAGATAATTCAGTGTGCGAGAAGCTACTGGGACATAAATACCTATCTTTCCCACCCTCCTAGTCTTGTTCCAGGGTCATAGTTTGTGAATAGCCTAAACTCATTTCCAAGTTTGCTCGAGTGCTGAGGTCTAAAACCACAAGGATGCAATCCCAATATCTCAGCTGCCCTTTCTCTCTGCACTTCACCTGCAATTAATTGAAGTACAAGAATTAATCTATCTTCAAACGGGGGTTAAAATTGGGTGGAAATTTTCATGGATGAACTCCATGAATAAACTATGGGTTCGAGTGCTTTGATACGAAAGATAACAGGAATAAATCTGTTGATACCTGTGAGTAGAAGCAAAAATGATTCTCCGGGTTTTATGAGCACAGAAATTGTTTCAGCAACTTTCTCCAAGCACTCTTTGCTCTGTTACCAAAGCAATGAACTCAATAAGATCATCAACCAGCTCAAGGTTTTCAAAACTGAAATAACTTGTACTATATATATATACATAGGACAATGGATCCTCATTCATTTTTCAGCAAATAAAATTTCAGCAATCAATTTAACTCTCACCAAGTAAGGAGGATCTGCCACTACTATTTTGAAGGAATGCTTCAACTCCGGTGGCAACTCCTCAGGGTGATTGTAGTCATAAAATGTGTAATCACTTCCGTACTGCTCAAAACGTTTGTCATACTCAAGAAGTTGTGCAGGAACATTAGGATCTATGTTCTGAAGATTCAAGAAAGGAAAATTTTTTAAATATCTGACAAAGCAAAAACAAGAACTCAGAAATGGCATCAAACAAATTAAAACAACTCAACAAACCACATCAACATACATTTTATCATTATTACAACTGAGGCATTATTGCTCATTGATTTCTTCGCTCAAAAGGGGTTTAAAGTTGTAACTATCATCTTCAATTCTTCACCAAGATAATCAATCCTCTACACTACACTTACACTAATATTAATATTGAAGATAAAACAATGCAGAACTTGAAGCTTAACACATCGCATATTTCCAAACTATTTCCCAATGAAAGTGACTAATAATAATAAAAATCTATACTCACCGAAAAATTTAAACATTTGATTAAAAACATTAGCTTTGCACTTTTATCACAAATCAGTAACATTTGAACCCAAATGAACATTGAAAAAAAAAATTAACTGAAATTCTAAAATTTAAAATAAAAAAAGGAAAACAAGAGAAATAATGAATTACCTTGAGATAAGCAAAGAGGGTAGGGCAAGCGATGCAGGCAACGGGAGAATTGACGCTGCCATTGCAGAGCTTGAGGACCTCTTCAGCTATGGTCTTCGCGGTCTCCGCGCTGTACCAGAACTGACTCAACCTCCAATCCTCCGAAACCAGAGAAACCTTGGATTCTTCGACGGCGGTTGCGGTTTCTCCTTCTGCAGCGGCGGAGTGGTGGCTCTGCTGCTCGGAGAGGAACTCCTTGAGTGCGGCGAGGGCATGCGAGCTGAGAACAGGCGCGTCGTCATCGTCGTCGACTTCTTTTAACGAGTGCGGTAGCGCGCTGGACTCAGTGAGTCCATTGAGCGAGTTAGGGTTCAGCTCGAGTTGGTCCTCCATTTCACGTTGATCTTCTGCCCGTCAGCGCGTGTTAATACTTAAGGTAGTTTTTGGTTGGTCTCCGTGTCTCTTTAGACATGGTAAGAGACATGGTCACACGTGTCTTTTGTTAGTGTTTGATTTATTAAGACACAACTAGCAAGGAACCCGCGCGCAACGCGCGGGCAAAACAAATAAAAATTATAATAAGGTAAATGTAATTATTTTAGGATATTATCTGTTGTATAAAATAAAGAAACATTAATATTATTTGAAAAAGTATATGAAATCTTTTAGCTAAATGAAAAACTAAAATAGGTAAAATAATTAATTTTAAATTTAAAAGTATAAAAGTTAAAAAATTTTAAATATTTTAAAGTTACTATAAAAAGTAATTTAGGCAAAAGTTAGGTACCAAACAAAATAAAATTGGCCTCGGTAATAATAACAGTGGCTAATTCAAAAGTAATAGATTATGTTGTTATTGGAAATTTTTATTCTAAAATAAAAAGCATAAAATACCTTTTTATATTTATATCATGAAATTTTGAGCAATTGCTAACTTGTATGAAATTAAAATAATTAAATAGAACTATAATAGAAAAAATATATAAAACAAAAAAACAGCTTTATTATATTAAAAAGAAAAGAAAAAGCTTTAGTTGTTTCATTGTCAAATTATCAATTATTATTGTTTTTGGAATAAGATTTTGGTCATGAGTAGATTAAGTACTTTTATGACCTCAAAGAAATACATTATCAAAGAAAAAGATTCAAATTAAAAATGATAAAAACAAATCATAACTGCTAATAAAAAAGATATATATCCATTTACATTTTTTATATATAGAAGACTCGTCTTTTAATTATATTTTTTATGTAGCAGAACTGACTCAACCTCAAATCCTCCAAAACCAGAGAAACCTTGGATTCTTCGACGGTGGTTGCAGTTTCTCCTTCTGCAGTGACGGAGTGGTGGCTCTGCTGCTCGGAGAGGAACTCCTTGAGTGCAGCGAGGGCATGCGAGCTAAGAACAAGCGTGTCGTCATTGTCGTCGACTTCTTTTAACGAGTGCGGTAGCGCGCGGGACTCAGTGAGTCTATTGAACGAGTTAGGGTTCAGTTCGAGTTGGTCCTCCATTTCACGTTGATCTTCTGCGCGTTAGCGCGTGTTAATACTTAAGGTAGTGTTTGGTTGGTCTCCGTGTCTCTTTAGACATGGTGATACGCGTCTTCTGTTTGATTTATTAAGACATAATTTTTTGATAAACACAAAAAAAAATACCGATAGACATGAAGATACTAAATTTGTGTACCTCCTAATAATTGAGACACTAAAACATAATTTACGAGACACTAATCTTTTACAATTTTACCCTTGTTTAATTTTTAAAATTTCAAATTCATCCCCCATCCTCCCAAATCTATCTCCAGTTCTTCTCTCATGCATCGCTTCCCTCTCTGCAACTTCTCATTATTCCTAGCATCTCCATCCTCTATCCTTTCTCACCCCCACTGTTGATCGCTGCCTCTCCCTCTTCCTCTTCTCAGCGTCCAGCACTCCTCTCTTCCACTCTTCATCTTTGCCCACTGTGCCTTCTCTCTGCCTTGTCTTCTTCCTCGGATAGTCAGAACTGCATTCATTTTTTTGCCGTCGATTGCCATTTCTCCTCCATCAAGAACCGCTGCATCTGTTCCTCCTTCTCTCTCGAAGGATTCGAGCTACGGGAGTCCAGATCCATCGTCATCCAGATCCGCCGGCGGCTTCAAGATTTGACGGCGCTTCTCTCCACATCCTTTCCAAAAAGAACGTCTCCAATCTTTTCTTCTTCTATTCTCCCTTTATTAAATGTTTTATTAAAAAAATTAAATCTGTGTATCTTATTTTACAATATGCGACAAATTAAAAATTTTGTTGATTTTATTAAATTTAATTTATATTGGCATATTGTTGCTTTTGTATTTGGTTGAAGATTACAGTGGTATTAATGTTGATGATAACTCTAAAAGAGGAATTGGGCAAAAATAGTGATGGAGAAGAATGGTGAGAATAAAATTGACATTTTAGTAAAATTGAATTGTATATTCTGTTGTATCTAAATTATCAAACAAGATAAAAAATTAAGTATTTTTCTGAGTCTATGTATTTACATGTATTTGTGTCTATATTTTTATTATTTTGAGATATCAACCAAACATAGTCATTAGAACTAAAGAAGGATGTTTTTTTTTTAAATAAAATAAAAAATTTTATTATTTTCTTAAACATGATTTTTGGACTTTAACTTTTCAAATACGATCGTTTTTGTCCCGACGAACTCTATAAAAAATAGCAAGTTCGCTTTACCCTCCCCCGAACTCCCCTTTAAAGTTTTCAAAATGCAAGTTTTTTAATTTATATCATCGTCTCTAAAAGAGTATATAGATCTACAAACAGTATATAGGAGTACACAAAAATACACAAACAATAATAATGACTTCTTCAAGAATTTCTTTTAATTATAAATTAAAAAAAATAAATCATATGTAACAATGGCAACCATTATTATCGTCTCTAAAAATAGACAGATACACTGAAATAAGCCATATTTAACAGATTTTTTTAATTAAAAATAAAAAAAATATTTCCCAAAAATAAATTACAATGGCAACTGTCTTTTTCTTTCTTTTTCCCATTTTTTGCTTTTTTTTTTACGAGGAAGTATAGAGAGCCAATGGAGTATTTGTACAATGTGTACAATGGGGGTTTAGGAATGTTCGATTCAGTAAGATATCAGATATTTATTATCCTAGTATCCGGATGGTTATTCTGGATAGTATGAGTGTATTGTGTTTGAGAAATTAGTAGTATTTTATCCTGGATATTCATTTTTTTAACTCATATTAAGTCAAATAAATAGCCAATGGAGTATTTGTACAATGTGTACAATGGGCTATTTATTTTTCCTAATATTAATTAAAAAATAAACATCTAGAATAAAATATTACTAATTTCTCAAACACAATATACACATACTATCCAGAATAACCATACACATACTATCCAGAATAACCATTCAAGTACCATAAATAATAAACATCTGATATCTTACTGAATTGAACATTTCTAAACTCCCATCGTATACATTGTACAGATACTTCGTTGGCTCCCTATACTTCTTCTTAAATAAAATACGGTTCAAGATTTAAATTATCTACTTTTTTTTTTTTAAGGTGAATCTCTCTGTGAAAACGAACGTAGCCCCGTAGTCGTAGAGTTGTAAAGAGGGTTTTCTTTTTTTCGGTTTTTGTCAAAATTTGAACAAAGCATTTTTTTTAAAACATCTGAAACCGTTTTTTTTTCCCCACAGAAACCCCTTCTCATGGTAAACTACTCTTAACAAAAATGCAAAATGTCACTAGTTAACAAATTTTATATGGATTCAATTCCTTATCATGTTTCCTGTTTCTATAATGATATTCAACACCTTTTTTGGTCGGAAATCATATTCAACACGTACATATTTAAGTTTCAGTGTTATTTGAAATGGATAACTCTATCAATTTAAGAGTTTATACGAAAAATAACCTGCATTTTACACACATGCATCCATAGATCTTGAATGACAGCAAGCCATTAGGTTAAATTAGTAATCCTAACCTACATATACAAAAATGTGTACAACAAATGCAAGACCTATGGCAAGAATTGCTTATCATTGCTGCATCTGTATTCCTTTGGCTTTTGAAATTACATTTGTTTGTTTATGTGAATCTCTACAGAACACATCAATTACATGCACATTTGATTCAACATCCTTAATCCAATTCATCAACTTCTTGTGAACGTCAAGGGAGACAAGATCCTTGCTCCTAATTAACCGTACCAACTCCTCTACTTCCTCCATATCTCCTTTACTTTTCAAGTATTCAAAAATGGCAGCCAAAGATTCCCAAAATTGCATCCAGTGATGCCCCACTTCACAGACAGAAATGGCTTCTTTGATATATTCAATAGCCATTGAAAAATTACCTTGTTCAATATACCCACATGAGAGATAGGACCAAGTCTTTGAATTTGGCTCTCCGTTGTTTATGATTGTCCAATCAACAATAGATTCAGCTGCCTCCATATTGCCCTTCTTGCTGTAAGCTCCAATAATCAAGTTTGGAATCCGAATATCAAAACCCAGATTTTTAGATTCCCAATTCTTAAATATATTCTCAGCACTTTCAAAGTCCTCAAACTTAAGAACTGAAGCAATTACAGCTAAATAAGCTCTACTGTATAACTTCCCATCCGTTGTTAAAATTTTCCATAACCTCATCACTTCTTCTTTCTTGCCTATTGCTGCATATCGAGTCATAAGGAAAGTAAGGGCCACTCTCCTCTTTTTGTTAGTTATGAGCCTCTCTGATTTCTTTAAGACATTAAAAGCTTTATCAAAGAGTCCTTGTTTCCTATAACAATTGGCTGCAATAGCATAAACAGTCCAATCTAAATGCCAGTACTGAATCCAATTATGCTCTAACTGTGCGAGAAGCTTGTCAATTCCCTCCGTATTAGAAGTGGCAGCGTAAGCACTTATCAGGGTACCAAATGTATAGCTATTGAAATTAATACCCTCTTCTTGCATTTCACATACCAAATTTTCCAATTTGTCATAGTTCTGTGTTTGATAGTAGAGATTAAGCAAAACATTTCTTGACAAAATCGACCTTGCAAAACCCGAAGCTCTCATCTTCTCCATGATGCGCTCTGCACTAGCCACATCCCTAGCATGAGCACAGCAATTAAGAAGAGAGCTGTAACATTCTCCAGTTTGTAAGTACTTTGGAATGCTATTAAAATAGAATTCTGCTTCTTCTAGTCCATTAACTTTCCCAATCAAGTCTAGTCTTATCGCAAGATCTCCAGATTTATGTTTGGAAAACCCTTTCTCAAACATCCATGACGATACCTGTAGAGATGATTCATGTTACTCAATAGAAGGTAAATGAAAAGGCATAAAAAAGCCAACACACCTACCGACATGCAAAGTTTGTTGCTGTAATAGCAGAAGAATAAAGATAAGGCTATAGAAAGACCCCAAAACTTGAGAGAAAGAAGCATTATTTCAAATCTTAGTCACAAAATCAAATCGACCCACAACTCCCAGGGAATCAAAAACAGAGATATACCATTCTTCTATCGTTGAACAAAATTGTCAACTGAACACTGAGAAATGACACCCTAAAATGCAATTCATTAGTCATTTTTAACAAAGGTTAGACCTTCAAAACACACCCCAGTGAACACTTTCAAAATTGTAATGTCTAATTCTTCTAATTCAAATCTCACTAATAATGTTCAAATTTCTTGTATATTCGCACCAATTGGATATGCAACTAGATCAAAATTCATCCTATACTATGATTGAATAGAAGGGAAAAAAAACCCACAAATTTAAATAATTTAATTAACTATTAAAAGTAATTAGTAGTAGCAAAAGCAATACCTCGAGGGCGTTTCTATATCTTCTGCGTGATCTGAGTTTCCTGATAACAGATAGGAGTCTGTTGTAGTTAACAGTTCCGCCATCTCTAATCCACTTCTCGATTATCGAAATCACCAAGGACGTCGATTCAGGAGCCGTGAAGATCCGACGGTATAAGTCGCGCAAAGGAAGCTTCTGGAAAAATGGTGTCCTCGGAACTGAAACGACGCCGCTTTGTTCCTTCTTGACTGTTAAGAGGTTGGAGGTGGTGGAGGGCTGTGAAGGAAGCGTAGGGGTTGCGAGAAATGAAAACCGTTTTATAAATTGAAAGGATTTACGCGAAATGCTGAGGATTTGTGTAGCAAAACTCATCTAATCTAAGCCTAGGAAGAAGGGTTATAGTGGAGAATTAGAAACATCTGCAAAAGCCTGAGTAAGATGAGAGAGAGAGAGGAATAAGAAAGAGAACATGTTTGTACAGTTTAAAGGAACACTGAAGAACCGATGTGGCTGAGCAGAGGCTAGTATTGACGCCGGAGCTGGAGGAGGCGCTGTTGCGATGGCTGCGGCTGCAACCACGTTGATAAGCTTGGGTTTAGTTGATAATCTCATCCAAATTGTTCAAGCTTCTCACCAATCTTGAATTTTTATTCATCGTTTAACAATTTCCGAATGCTCCATTCCTTCATATCAAAATGATCATTTCAGTCAAAATAAGCATAAATAATCAATTAACTCTACTGAAAGTATAATTCATAACACTCATACAAGCACCAATGAATGGTTATGTCATTACTATCATCTATGTGAAAAATAAAATACAATACAATGAAACATCAACTAAAAAATAATCTAATATAACAGGGGTAGCTGGACATATTATTCATAGCAGCAGCAAATAGCAAATAGCAAATAGCAAATAGCAAATAGCAAGCATTTGTGTAACAGATTTAACTCAAATTGAAGTCCACCCAAATTGAGAATACTCAAACACAGTCAAATATACAATTAATCACATACTCAAATACAGAGAACACAAATGCAAAAGAGAAGACAAGCTGCAGAACACGCTGAAATATACAAAAACTTCATCAGAGCAGGTGAACTTTTCAATAAAAAATCATATAACTCCATACAATTTCATATAAAACTGCAACAAAAAAATATACACGAACGCGAAAGAGAAGACAAGCTGCGAAAGAGAAGAGAAGAGACGACAACAGAAACGTGAACATGGAGAAGAGAAGAGAAACAGAGGCTAGACAAGGATACACGAACTGAAAAACGTGCCTACGAAGATGAAGGTGTGACTGCGACTAACCTTGGTCACGGTGGTCCGACAACAGCGACGCGGTGGTGGTACTGGCGGCGACGACAGGGGCCTGGCTTCAACTGGAGCTCTTCGATGGTGACCTGTGATTGAGAGGAGAGGGAGGTGAGAAGAACAGAGGATGCCCTAATAGAAATAGCAAAATGGTAAACTTGGAATTTATAAATTTAAAATAGTATTTTGGGCAGAAATTTATTTAAATTTTAATATTTTTATCACAATATCTCACCACAAACACTACTTAAGTATTTGTAAGCTTTTAAAAAAAGTTTACAAATCGATTTTTGATTTTTTGGTGCACGAACGTTTAAATCTCTTAAAATTTAAAAATACATTTAAATCTCTTATCTCTTTGAAATTTGGACATACCAATATTTAAATTTAATTTATTCCATTTTAAAATTTTTCAGGTGTACATCCGTACCAACCAAGTCAAAACAACGGGAGTGCATCCGTATCAACCAGGTCAATACAACGAGAATCACGTTTGACTTTTTTTCCGTTAGGTCTTTTTTCCGTTAAGTCTGACAACCCAAGTGAACATGAGGGCATGGTTATCAGAACCGAACCGACAATCAATCCGGTCATATGACCAGGTCACTAGTTCAACCGGTGGATCACTAATTCACCCAGTTGATCCGATCGTAATTTAAAAAAAATATAAAATTAGACAAATGAAATTTAAATTGCGTATATTAATTTAAAATGCAAGTCTTTACAAACATAATAATTAAATATTAATTTTTAGACATAACTAATGATGCAAAAAGAAATAATAAACTAGTTTCTAGTACAAAATACTTTTTCCATTTAAATAAACAAGAGCAAGCAAAAGATAACACAATCAATAAATCAAGTCCAAGTGATCTTAAAATCGGCATCTATAACTTCATAGGAATAATTTGGAGCTTGATCAACATTTTTCTCGTTTTGACTTGCATCTATATCTTCCATAAGAAACACTGCATTATGCAGAACATCAGAGAAAGAAGAGTTTGAAGAGAGAGGTACGAAAAACTAGGGAACTGAATTAACTTTATCTTATTCTTCCATCAATAAATCAATTCTACACACCTCTTAGAGGGATGCAAGAGCTTCATTTATAATAGAGTTGGAAAAGAGAAATATCAGAGATCAGAATAATAAACCCTAACTAACTATACCAAACTAATTTTGTTATTGACCAACTCTCTTATCTCTTATCCCTTAACATTCACCAACAGAAGATTTAGCATTTTTTAAGCAACACAACAACAAGGTTCAGTTACAAATTCAACTCAACTCAGTTATCCAACAACAAATTCTACTTCCAGCAATAGCCACATTTATGATAGGTTCAGCATCAAATTCAACTTACAGCTGACAACAAATTCTACTTCTAAAATTCTAGCAACAAATTCAGCTATGATAACTATGATAACTTTCAGGCAGCAACAAAAACTTAAACTATGATAACTGTCAGGTAACAACGAAAAAAAAGAAAGAAAATTGAAACAGAAAGAACAGGGAGAATTCATCAACAAATTCAAGGTTCATGATAATCAGTAACGAATTTCAGCAACACATTCAATCTTCAGCAATAAATTATTTTGGCAACAAAATCAAAGTGCAGTGATGCAGCAACAAGAACAAAAGATAAAAAAAAATAATAAGGATGAATAAATTGAAAATTATATAATATATAAAATCATGAAGAGAATAAAATATTATATTAATACATAAACTATAATTGTTTGAATTAAAATTTGCAATTGAAAGTATCAAAAAGATAAACAATGAAATTGAAAGATACATAGAGTCATAGAGAGCTATATAAAATAAAATAAAGAATTGAG
>NC_029786.2:104925236-104929003 GCF_000816755.2 Arachis ipaensis | reverse complement strand
ATAAAGACACATCATATATAATTATTTTAAAAAAAAAAATTGAAAACGCAGTCAGGCAAGTGCCCCTCATTGTTGTTACTGGATCCGTACCTGATTGCAAACACAACGTGCCATGTATGAGAGCCAGCGAAGAATGTGTCAGATAGAGCTCCCTGCAGTTCAGTTTATAGAATTTGTGAATGGTCCAAGTGAACTTCACAATTGTTTCCACCATTGCATTTTGATCCTCCATTTCCTTAAATCATGTAAGTAAAGATACTAAGACAATATGATGTGAGTGTATCTAAAACTTGAAACTTGATCTATTTATATGAGTGGAACAGGGATGTTACAATACTTCTTAATTGTTTGGAGTTTTAAAACTCTTTTCTATTATTAATTATTAATACTATAACATACATTGGTGTAATATTTGAGAGAATATTTTATGAATGTAACTTTTAATGTACATTGATAAGATCACATTGTGGTTGCCATGTCCCATATACCTAGTACAGGATTTTCTTGTTGCCGGTCTCTTAATAGTTCAATCACCTCTTCAACACGAGATTCGACTCCTACTGAATGATTAGCAACAAACAATTCTTTCATGTCTAGCATATGAGTAACATGTTCAACAATGTTCCTAATATCTTCACTTTCATTCCTGCACCGTAAGAATAGAGATTAGACACATACTAAGAAAAGAGTTATAATTTTCTCGAATTGTGTTACTGCATCGCAGTTTCTTTGTAATTATGAAGCTGCTCAATGGAAATTAGACAAAATTAACTTGAATTACTTCATATGTATAAAAATTTCATATGCTTTTATATAGAGAAGAAAAGAATATGAATTTTAGTATGCATTTACAAAATTTAAAAATCTAAACAAACATGCTTAAAAAGATCAAACATTTAAAAAACAACCATATTACACTAAAAGTATAAAATATAGGTTGGAATACAAAATACACATTTAAAATAAATTAATCAACATATGTATTTATACACGAATACATAATGGCTAATTTGGTAGCTGATTTTTGGTGGATAGATTATAGATAACATTTTTATTTAAACTATATATATGAAGAAGATATTACTTTACCTGGATTTTCGGAGGACAAAACTTGCAAGGCATCCAACTTTGCAGAGTGCTTTCCTCCAACTGCTCCTTCTGTTTTATTTTCTGTGATTTTTTCATAAGATTTTCAAAAGCTTGTCCAAACTTTTCAGTTTGATTTCGCACTTCTGAGGGATCTATATGATAGAATACTGGCAGCACCTTTTGAGTTCTATTTTTACAACATATCACGATGTCTTCCAACTCTTGTAAACACCATCTTAAAAATGCATAATTTGGTGACAAAATAATTAGAGGTTCTAGACTCTCCAATTGCTTTCAGAAGCAAGACTGAGAGATTTTTTCCTCTTGCTAGCCCATTTTCATCCTTGAAAACATAGATACCCGCATTTTCAAGAGATGCCTGAAGATGTGAGATGAACTTTGAACGAGTTTCTTTGTCTCGAAAGCTCAAGAATACATCACATGGCCTTTGCTGAAACACACAAGAAAACTAGTTACTAACACTAATCAATACAATATGTTTCAAACGCACAATTTGATAGTATATTAGGTTTTAAAAGGAAAAAATATTGATAGTTATTTAAACAACTGATAATAAATAATCGTATGAATATCAGATTTAAATTTAGGGCAAACTACTAAATTGGTTCTTTGTTTAGGCTTAATCCTGATTTAATTTTTAAAGTTTTTAATTTTAATGTAGTCCTGTCGTGAAATCAATATTAAATAATTAAAATTAATGTTCTACCAAATCTTAATATCCTTCTCTAAAGAAGAAGTGCAAACTTGAGAGGCACAAGATCAGCAACGGATGTATCACCGTGAGCCACTGGCCTTGGTTCAAGCACGTAGAGAACATTTTTGAAAACTCGCTTTTTGCGGGAAAATTCGCCGGTAATGACAAGGATAAGGCCATTATCACCTCTATCACAGGAGACTCCTTTGACAACCGAAGAGTTTGGTTATATAAGTTTTCTATATCTGAAAATTGAGTTTCGTAAATTATTTAACATTGATTTCACGGTAGAACTACATTGAAACTAAATAAAACTTTTTAAAATTCAAATAAGATACTTTAAACCTTAAGAACCAAAACAGGAATAAATCTAAACATAGAAGACCAATTTAATACTTTACCCTAAATTTAATATTAAGATACTGCCGAATTTACATGTTCAAGTAAGCAACCGTTTGGATGAAGTTTAGGTGGTGGATGTTACAATACTTATGTATTGTTTGGAATTTTGAAACTCCTTTACTTTATTAATATTATAATGTGCGTTGGTACAGCATTCTAAAGGGTATTTTATTAATGAAATTTTTAATATATATTGATAAGATCATTAAATAATTAATGTATTCTTCTTATAAAACTACAAACACATTAATTATAACTTCTAAAATATATTTTCAATAAAATGGCAATTATGATTATTATTGAGATTTTTTTTTATGACTTACTATTAAAAATTTAACATGTTCTATTGGTATATAAGTTATTAAAATTATTAAATTCGTTTATAAATTTTAATTAATTAATAATTTTTATTTTATTTATTTTAATTATTTATTTAATATTATAATTTATCTCATAAAATTTATTTTATATATTACTCTCTTTTTTTCATCTATAGCATCATGATTTTAAAAATTAATTATATTATAACATACCATTTAATTAGGATATATAAATATGAATAGAGAATAGAATTAATATTTTTTAAAGTGTTATTTTAAATTAATTTGTCAAAAGATACTTTAAAAGAAAAAAGAGATATTAAATTAGATGTATTAGGAATAGAATTAATATTTTTTAAAGTGTTATTTTAAATTAATTTGTCAAAAGATACTTTAAAAGAAAAAAGAGATATTAAAAATAAATTTAGATGTATTGAACATTGAGGTACTGCATAATTTTTTTTAGCAGAATAGTGTTACATTATCGTCAGATTCATAACTAGAGTTGTTGTTTCAAATGTTTAATCTATGAAGTTAGGATGTAATAGAATTGGTTTATTCTTATTTTTCTTCGTTGCAAATTTTTTTCTTTTTTGTTGTTTTTAAAAATCCAATTCTAATTCAGTATTCAAATCAATGCAAACTGATATGATCGGTTCAGATTTAGTCACAAAAACATATTTATCTGATTTATTTCAAAACGATCAAATTTAATCAGGTCAGTTTTCAATTTCTTCCAAACTCAATCCAAGCCAATCCGATTACACCCTAACTTCATGGATTAAACATTAGAAGCAACAACCCTAGTTACAAATCTGACGATAATATAACACTATTCTACTTATTGATTTGTGACTACTTACTTAAAATTATTTTTAAATTTAGTTTTAACTATAAAAATCTAAAATTACATTCAACTAATTACCAAAAATAAACATCTCTAATAAAATATTAAATTAATTTGAAATAACACTTTAAAAAATATTAATTTTGTTCCAAATATATATTTATATATATCCTAATTAAATAGTATGTTATAATATAATTAATTTTTAAAATCATGATGCTATAGATGAAAAAAAAGTGTAGTATATAAAACAAGTTTTATGAGATAAATTTAAACAATATTTTTTTCTATGTATCAATTATTTTTTAGATATCCGTACGTATAAACATTCTATTAACAATATTTTTAAGAAATATGAGGCTTATACATTTAGATATTAAGAAATATGAGATTT
>NC_029786.2:104917798-104925211 GCF_000816755.2 Arachis ipaensis | reverse complement strand
GAGGGAAGTGTTGATATCAAATTTATATGAACCAAATGCGCAAACTTAGATTATCACACACACACTGCTCAGAATTTCATGAAGTATCATCATCAAACAGAACTTTATAAAACCGTTTCCTTTCCTCGGGGTCAAACAAACCTCCCGGCTTATTGTTTCCATCCTTATCATCATCTGAGTCAGCATTTTCGCTTCTTCTCCTCCTACACCTTACTTCATCTACTCTAGCCAAAGGAACACCTTTCTTCCTCCTCTTCTCCATATTTATGAGACGCCGCCTCTGATTGTACTCATGAAGCCCTTCCTGCATCAGTTCCCCAAATTTCTCCTTCACAACAACCAAAGGATCCTTTTCAACAAGTTCAGACCCAACATACGCCTCCCTAAGAAGAACTGTGTAAATCTGATATTTGTTGGAAACATAGAAAATCCCAGGGTGCTTGAGCAACAACACATTCAACCTATCAGGCAAAGCAAACTCTCTCCTAAAATGACCCAACTTCACTATTGAGGCTTTCTTCCAAAGAGTCAAAGACAACACCTCATGTACCAATCCCACATTCCTCTTCTCCATCTCTTTCGATCCCTCCACCAATTCCCTATGGTCCATGTAAGGCGAAAAGTAAGGAACCAAATCGAATTCACGGAATCTCTCCCATGATTTCACCCAACTGAAAGGCAAAGAACACGAGAATGTTGGCCTTGTATTGCCGCTCCTCCTGGCTGCAACCTCCACTGTGGATACAGCAAATTCAGGGTCCCAGTGAATCAATTCAATCTCCATAGAGCTCCTCCTCCCACCCTCATTAACAACACGGAACAAATTTGGGTACTTTGCAACAATCCTAATCACGTAATCATCGGGAAATCCTAAATTCCTTTTCAGCTCATTGATTTTCAGAACATTAATCCTCTTGTTGACGCTCATCATAAGTAATTTTGCTAACCTGCAAACGAAAGCATTTTCTTGAGACTCCCTAACAGATTCCTCCTCTTCGACAAGGCTCATCATGCGCTTGGAGAGGTGACAGCGGTGTTCATCGCCGGTGAAAGTAACATCGAAGCAGGAAGGGTACTTGTGGAGCCAGTTGAGGGCTTTGCCTTTGAGGTCAAGGGTTTTCAACTTCTTCTGAAGGGATGCAATGGGGATCTCTTGGTTTGGATAGCGGAGGATGATGTTCTTGATCTGGTTGTTGACAATCCAGCGGCGGTTGCGGGAGAGCACGGATTCGAGGTCTGGATCTTTCTTCATGGACCACAGGGAGAAGGTTCGGTGGAGAAGAGAAAGACATTGTAGTTGTTGTAAAGACGAAATCAATGGACCACGACGATGAATAAGTCTTGTGAGCATGTGATTTGGTCTATTGAGACAAGAATGAATGTGACAAATGGTTCGAAGTTGCGATATGGTTCATCGTGGTCCAGAATCAATTCCAATTAGGCAATTAACAATCACATTGTAGCAACGAAGCCTATTAACAATCAACAATTAATTAGAGACAATTAACAATCAATTCTAACAATGGTAATTTCAGGGCCCTCCTAATTAAAATTGAAAATAAGGTGCATCCCTATTATTTATATTAGTAGAATCATAATATCATAACCACAAAATAACATTTTCTTTCCAATTCAAAATTAGCAAACCAACCCAAAATCAGCAATCGACAGGATAACTAAATTAGTAATTAGCAAACTTCTCATTCAACAAATTGACAAATTCAAGTCTCATCGTAAATTCATAACCAAGCAATTAGTCCATTACATTTCATCAAGGTTGCAAGAACTAAATCGGTCATACCGGTTTAATTAAATATAAAGTAAAATTATTAAAAATTTAATATATAATTTAAAATATTTAAAAAACAATATCAATCAACAACAAAATTACTTCAAAAAATTTAATAAAACCACCATCAACTATCATCCATCAAAATTTAAGAGAGCAGTGAAACACCATCAACAAAATTATTCAAATCAACCATCAACAACTATTCCAGTTTCATGAAAAATTATAAAAACCAAAAACTTAACAACAGAAGCAGACACAACATTATTCTCCCTAAGTTCAGAATAAACAAATCAGTACCACCATAGCACCATCAATAACTCAGAATTAAAAAAACCAGCAATCAACAACTCAGAAATCAGAATCAATAAAATTAACAAAATTTAACAATGCAGTGAAGCACCATAGCTACTCAATAATTACTCAATAGTTACTCAATCAATTGCATGCTTTCTGAATAAGATTTCTGTGATTCAAGGACACATACAAAATACAATAAACTGATATAAATTGCTTTCTCAATCAATTGCAGACAATTTGGAGTGCAAGAAAGCAAGTTAGAGCGAAAACTTTCATGGCGAGGGTAGGGGATATAGAAAGGATAGAGATGATATAACTAGCGACAAATAAAGTGAGAGAGACCAAGAGTTACAAGGCCATGCACCCTCCGGGCACCAGAATAAAACTCTGTAATAATTGTCCACAAAAGTGCGAGAGTTTAGGATTTGTTAAATTGAGGCAGCGGTTACCGGCAGTGAGGGAGAAAGGGAGGTGACGGCACGGCGAATACTCCACCACCGAGCAGAGAGAGACGTCGCAGTGAGAAAGAGACAGAGAGAGCTCGAAGAGGGACAGGGCGACGGAAATAGATCCGTGCGACGCCGAGGAGAAGAAGGTCGAGGAGAAGCAACAGACCTTCCACAGGCAAAGACAGACACGAGCTCGACAACAAGGACAGGGCGGCCAACGACGAGGACGAGCCAACCTTTTGCTGATTTGCTCTGATAGGGTTAGGGTTGGTGAGTGGAGCTTTGGGCGTTTCAGCGTCTGTGAGAGATTCAAGGGGGAGGGGGACGGGTGATTTGGCATCTGGGCTGACGGTTTTTTTTTTATATTTTTTTTTGGGTAGCGAACCGGGAGATTAAAAACCGGTCCGGTTCAGTCGATTTACCAGTTAACCGCTCGTTCGACCAATTAAGTAACCTTCGGTGGTCCTCCAACGAGAAGAGTATGGAGGAGAAAGTGCACGAATGTGACGCGGAGAAGCTAGCGGCACTGCAACAGTCCTTCTCCTTATGTTTACAATGCAAAAAACTGGCAGAATATAAGGCTCGATAGGGAGTAAGACCGCCGATGACGAGCACCCAAAGGACGGCAAAGCTCGAGCAGAGACACGAGGAGGGAGAGAGGCGAGGGGGCGCGAGGACGACACGAGCAGGAGATGCGCAATGTTAAAACCAAGGTTGCGATAACCGGACCGGTCAATAAACCGATGAGGTCACTGGTTCAATGGTTCGACCGAGGTTCAACCGGGATTCAACCGGTTTAATTAAATATTAAATAAAATTATTAAAAAAACTAAAAATAATTTTAAATATATAAATTCAATAATTTCTAACTTAATAAAATTTAAAATTTCACATAATAAATTATCCATAACTTAATATTAGAGGTTCACAAACAACTTCAAACATCAAAGCAGTGATGAGGCAGGGGACCTGGAATGTAGCAGAGACAGACTGGGAAATGGAAAGGGGAAGAAGAGCAGAAGTAGTGCCGCCCAGAGTTGGTGGTGGCTGGCTGAGCTCGCGGCAGTGCAGAGAGCGGCGCGAGCGGCGGAACGATGCAGGGCAGAGAGATTCAGCTTCTCTCTGTGGCAGTGACGAGAGCTGAGGGGGGTGCAGAAAATCATGAACAAATAACCTCAGCAAATCAAAAACCAAAATCAATTCATCATGAACAAATAACCTCAGAAAATAAAAAACCAAAATCATGAAGCAGCAAACAAATTCATCATGAACAAATAACCTCAGAAAATCAAAAACCAAAATCATGAAGCAGCAAACAAATTCATCATGAACAAATAACCTCAGCAAATAAAAAAACAAAATCAAGCACAGAAAATCAAAATCAGAAGGCAGCAAATAAATCAAAATCGCAAACAAATAAATCATAAAAAGTTAAAATGCCAACATCCAAATTTATCATCAATCATCAAAATCCGCCATAAACCACAACATTATTGATACCAATGCTGCATGCCATTAATTCTAGATTGAGTCATAAATTAAGGAATGGAATAATATATATCCTCCTGCTTTAAGTTTGCTTATTGATTCCATAATACAGTATATATCTGTTCACCAGTTTTGTAATTTATCATCCACAAAAGGGAAATTACAATCCAGTGAATCCACAAAGACCTCAAACTTGTCAAGTTTCAAAAATTTAACAAATATGGATATATGTGTGAACTGTTCCCCTAATTATCTACACAGACTTGCACATGAAGATGGAGATATCATTAACACTTTTTTTGGGGGAATAATTAATTTAAATATTAGAGTGCAACCGTACTAAACGTAATGAAAGGGGAGTGCTTAAACGCCATTCTCTTTGCTTCTTATTCAGTGGTCTTCCTTTCCCTCTGTTGCCTCTCACATCAGCTATACCCCACGTGCAACACTTAGTTTCCATGTCAAAGGTTTCAAGCCTGAAGACCCCATCACCTTCTGCAGATGAATTATCAGAATCATTAACAATGGAGTAATTCACATACATAGGCCGGTCCTTGAATCGATCCAGGTCGGTTGGAATCCGAACTATTCTTTCAACACTTGGAGAAGACACTTAAAGTAACAGAAAGTCAGATTTGTTAAGATAATAATCATAGAACCAACGAACAAGAAACTTTGATTAAGCCACTAGTGGAACTAATATGATAACATAGGGCTTCAAGTTGTGATTGTGATAGTCTCGCATTATATATATTCAACATAGAACAAACTGCTAGTAAGTTAGTTGAAATGGTACCTCCAATACAATCTAATCCAATTACAATATCACAGCAACCCACAGCAAAGTTCACACATTAACTAAAAACAATTATTCACAATTATTCAATTCAGTAACAACAGCAGGGTTCACGGATTAACTAACAACAATTATTCAACCCAGTAACAACAGCAAGGTTCACAGATTAATTAACAATAATTATTCAACAATTATTCAAACCATAACAAGTTCACAAATTAACTAACAACAATTATTCAACAATTATTATTAAAAAAAAAATACCTAGAAGCTAGAAGCCTAGAACAGAGCAGGGCAGATCTTGAGCAAGAGGGAGACAAGGGCACGACCGAAGGGCTGACCGGTGGAACAGAGATGGCGCCGGCGACGATGGAACAGAGCTGCGCGACGGAGGTAGGAGGCGAACCCGGTGACGGTGTTTTCAAAGCTGAAACAGTAGCTGCACGATGGTGGAACAGAGCTGTACGATAACGACAGTGGCTTCGAAGCTCGTTTCGACGACGGCGGCGTGAGCTGGACGGAGGTGAGGGAGTGAGATCGATGAGGGTGAGAGGAAGGAGGAGCTCGAGGGACATGGGAGGGATGGGTTCGCGTTTAGCCGTTGTGTGGAGCTAGGGTTGCTGGGTTGGGTAATTGGCTAGGGCATCAGCATCCAAAACGACAGCGTTTTTTGCAAAATTTAGAAAACCAGCCGGATCCCGATTCGGTTCAACCAACCGGTTTCCGGCCGGTTTGAAAGTCCAACATCAGTTTTTCAAATCTCCGATTTCAGCGTCTGTCCGAATCATTATTCCCTTTGGTATACGGTTCGACCAGTTCGAACCGGTTTTCAGAACCTAGTCAATACCTTGCAACAAATGCTATTCAAGTGTTTCTAAGCTTTAAAAAAAAACATTTGAAATCATAGTTATCAGAACCGAATCGGCAATCCACCCGGTCATATGACCGAGTCACTGGATCACTGGTTCAACCGGTGGGTCATTGATTCACCCGGTTGACCCGGTCATAATTTAAAAAATATAAAATTATATAAGTGAAATCAGAATTACATATTAAAACTTAAAATGCAAATCTTTACAAACATAATAATAATAATCAGATGTTAATTTTTAGACAACTAATGATGCAAAAAGAGATAATAAACTAGTTTCTAGTACAAAATACTTTCTCTATTTAAATAAACAAGAGCAAGCAAAAGTTAACATAATCGATAATCAAGTCCAAGTGATTTTAAGATCGACATCTATATCTTCATAGGACAATTTTAGAGCTTGATCAACATTTTCCTCATTTTGATTTGTATCTATATCTTCCATAAGAAACACTGCATTATGATGTTATGCAGAACATCAGAAACAGAGAAAGAAGAGTTTGAAGAGAGAGGTACAAGAAACTAGTGAACTGAATTAACTTCATCTTATTCTTTCATCAATGAATCAATTCTACACACCTCTTAGAGGGATGCAAGGGCTTTATTTATAATAGAGTTGGAAAAGAGAAAGATCAGAGATCAGAGTAACAAATCCTAACTAACTGTACCAAACTGATTTTGTTATTGACTAACTCTGTTATCTCTTATCCCTTAACATACAGTAACAAAAGATTTAGCATTTTTTAAGCAACACAACAAGAAGGTTCAGTAACAAATTCAACTCAAGTCAGTTGTCCAGAAACAAATTCTACTTCCAGCAACAACCACATTTATGATAGGTTCATGATAATCAGTAACAAATTTCAGCAACACATTCAACTTTCAGCAACAAATTATTTTGGCAACAAAATCAAAGTGCAGTGATACAGCAACAAAATTGAAACAGAAAGAACAGCGTGAACTCACCAAATTGGGTTGCACGAACCACGAAGGAATCTGACGGCGAAGGAGAAGCTGATGACGAGGGAGAAGCTGACGGCAAGGCTCGAAGCAAGAAGACGACAACGAAGACCAGCGCACTGGGATCCGTTGCCTCTATTACCGGCGACGAAGAGCGCGGGGAAGGGAGAGATCGAGACCAGGTGCGAGACAGACCGTGAGAAGCAAGAAGATGACCACCACCACCACCTGAGGGACCAGATGCGGTTCCGTCTGCTTCTGCCGCCAGCAAAGCGAGCGCAGGGGCACGGGACCGCGACGACGACCAATGTGAGTGGACGAGGTGAGAGATTGAGAGAGCGACGAGGTGAGGCCGTGAGAGACTGAGAGTGACGACTGTCGAGGTGAGGGGAGAGACGAGAGAGGGACTACTGAGTACTGAGTTCCGACTGCCGAGCTAGAGACGGAGAGAGCACAGAGACTGGCTGGGTTAGGGGGGTTCTACTCAGACTCTCAGATTTGGCATTTGGGCATAGGGTTTCATCAAAAGGAAAGGGGAAGAAGGGGTTATGAAACGACGCCGTTTCAGATAATAGGAAGAAAAGAAAAATGACCCGGACCGGGTTAAATTAACCGGACGGGTCACCGGGTTTCACGAAAACCCGTCAGTTCAAACCGGGTTCGACCAGGTCTGTTGCACAACCAGTTCAACGAGTGGCTCGACCTGGCTAGGTGATCGGGTGACCGGATTTTCGGTCGAACCGGCCAAGTCGAGCCGGAT
>NC_029786.2:104903517-104917787 GCF_000816755.2 Arachis ipaensis | reverse complement strand
ATAACTATTTTTGAAATGATTTTTTAAATTTTTTAAAATATTTTAAAAAAGATAAAAATAATTTAATCTTTAAATATTTTATATAAAAACATTTTTTATTTATTAATTATATTTAAATAAAACAATATAATTTTTTTAATAATCTAATAACACTCAAACAAACTCTAATATACATTACCATTTTTTTTGTGCACACTATTAACATATTCTTTTCTTTTTTGGTGACTAAACTACCAATTTACCATGAATCAACCATCTTATATTTCAAACTCAAATTTCCTCAACCAAAAGTTATTACATAATACAGATTTCCCATCCATTTACTTTCTTTCTATCAAATTAAATTTGAACTGAAACATCTTAGAAAATCTAACATGGATACATAGATCATAAATGTAAACCAAATGTTGGTCCTTAAACTTCATTGTTCAAAAGATGTGTACACCAAATGTAAACCCTAATTCATGATTTGACTAATTGAGAGTCATCTCTTAACATTTTATTGATGGCTAAGGCAGAAGTCAGGGCTGTTCCTATCTTCCTCTGGCTCTGAAATTTCACCTGTTTGTTTATGTGAATCGCCTCCCAGCACATCAATTGCAGGCACATTTGACTCCAGATCCTTAATCCAACTCATCAGCTTGTTATGAACATCAAGGGAGATAAAATTCTTGTTACTGAGTAACCTTATCAAATCCTCTGCCTCCTCTATATCTCCATTAAATTTCAAGTACTGAAAAATGGCAGCTAAGGATTCCGGTAGTGGCCTCCACTTACACCCTTCACAGATAGAAACTGCCTCTTTCATACATCGAGCAGCCCTCGCAAAATTTCTTTGTGAAATATATCCAAACAAGAGCCATGACCAAGTCCATAGATTTGGCTTTCCTCCCTTCATGATTGTCCTATTAACAATGGCTTCAGCTTCCTCCATATTGCCCTTTCTGCTGTAAGCTGCTATCATCAAGTTCGGAATAAAGAAATTTTTTAAATACCGGTTTCTAGATTCCCACTCGTCAAAGATAATCTTAGCAAGTTCGATGTCATCCAACTTGAGAAATGAATTTATTACAGCTGAATAATAGTCACTTTTGAGTAACTTCCCATCCATCTTGTAAATATTCCACAACCTCATCACTTCTTCTTTCTTCCCTATTGTTGCATATTGAGTCATAAGGTAAGGAAAGGCCTCTTTCCAGATTGTAGAACTCGCGCGCTCCTCAGATTTCTTTAAAGCGTTAAAAGCTTTATCATGAATCCCAAGTTTGCCATAACAATTGGCTGCGACAGCATAAACACTCCACCAATCTGCATGTTGGGAATACGATGGATCATCTTCTAATTGTGCAAGATGTTTGTTGATTCCCTCAATATCAGATTTGGCCGCATATGTATTAATCAAGGTGGCAAATGTATATCTATCGAATTTAATACCCTCTTCTTTCATTTCAAGCAACAAATTTTCCACTTTGTCATAGTTTTGTCTTTGATAGTAGAGGTTAAGCAAAGGATTTCTTGCCATAGTAGACCTTGCGAAACCCAAATGTTTCATCTGCAGCATGATCCTTTCAGCTTTATCCACATCTCTAACTTGAGCATAGCAATTAAGAAGAGAGCTGTAACATTCTGCAGCTCTTAAGTCTGTCGGAATGCTATCAAAATAGGATTCAGCTTCTTCTATTCCCTTAACCTTTGCAATCAAGTCCAGTCTTATACTAAAATCTCCAGATCTAGGTTCAGAGTATCCTTTCTCGGACATCCAAAATGATACCTGAAAACACGGTTCATTTTAACAAAGATCCCAAAACTCAACCCAGAAAAACATATTATCTTTGACATTTGAATCGCATTGTGCAGCTAGATCATGATTCAACCTAAAGTTCGAATAAATAATCTTTTTATTAATTAATTAACGACTAATCAGTAATTATCCATGATGAAGATACCTCGAGGGCGTCTTTATATCTTTTGCGTGACCTAAGTTGCTTGATAACGAATAGCAGTTTATCGTAGCTAAGAGTTTGGCCATCCAGAACCCACTGCTCGAGAATCGTAACAACCGGGTGAGTTTGATCTCTCACATGGAAGATCCGACGGTACAAATGCTGCGGGAGAGGAACGACGGCGCTTTGGTTCTCCTTCGCCGTTGAGAGGTTGGAGGTGGAAGGGGCAGAGGTTGTGTAGGTCACGGAAGAACGAGGAAGAAGACGTAAAGCGGATTTCAGACGGCTGAGTACTATCATTTCTTGTTCGGAATTCAGAGAGAGAGACGAAGAAGGGTTGCAAGATGCAAGTTTTGTTCTTCAGCAATGGAGTTGCAGTGTGAGCGTTTGGAATAGTAGTGAAATATTGTTTGCGAATACTGCGGAGTGAGCTGTGAGCAACAGCATTTGGTCTCAGTGGCAAAGTTGTAATTCGATGTAACTTCACAAGAAAGAGGTGAATGATTTTGGAAAATAAATCTAAAAACATTCTTAGTATTCGTTAGATTCCCTATCTGAACATTATTACTTCCACAGTCCACACAATTAGTAGCTAAACAAAAATGATTAATATTCTTGGCGACATTTCGTACATAGCATTTAAATAGGGTAAAATTTCAAATCTTTAATTTGGTACCGCAACACGTAAATAGATTGCTTTATGTAAACCAACATACAAAAACAGAGAATTATTGATCGCATTTGTTAATACCTCTAATTCTGAATTCAGTCAATATGTGATTATGGATCAATTTTATATTTTGGCAAATAAGCCACTTTGAGTACGAAAACATCTTCATAGAACCGTTGAATATCAACAAAGTACTTATAAGTTATAAACCTATTTTAACCCCCTGTTTTTGTGACTAATTCAAGTTCCTCATAGCCAAAATTGTAGACTCAGCATTTACTCTGCAGTGGAAATGCTTTTACCTAGTTGAATAATGACAAAAATCCTCACATGTGCAATCAAGAAAGGAATAACTTCTTTTAGTGCCCTAGAAAAATCCTCTTACTACATGTGAAATATTGAATTATGTTTAGGGAAATAATATACTAGAAAATAAGAAAAATAAGGAAATAGCATCATGATGTTAGATACATGCACGTTGGAAGATTTTTAGCTAGCAAGCTAGGGAAAATGATCCTCTTTATTATCAAACATTAAGTATTGATTTGCAACTCAATTTAGACCAACTAAATCAAGGTGAACCTTAACACAATCCAGATATCTTCAAAAAAAAAATCAAGTACACTATTTGAAGTCAAAATACAGAGACTCACTTGTTTTGCTATAAATTGGTTAAAAGAAAAAAGCAACACAGAAAATGCTGAAAGAATTGCTTGGAATGAGATAAACAACTTTTTCAGTTATATGCTTGTAAAATGTTTTAAACAGAATAAAAATTTTCATTTGGTGGAATACCATAAAGGGCACATCAACTATCAACTATGCACCTTAAAGCATTTCAAGTTAGGAAACAACCGAAGCAATTCTTCGCGGCTCCGTCTCTGCAAAGAGGTAAACTGTTAGAAAAAGGGGTCCAACTAATACTTGTAATTTGTATATATGGAGCTACTTCCAAGCACAAATTTACCTTGATTCCTATACATCCATTCACATCAAGAGTTGTAATTTTGTCAGAACAGGACTTTGAGAGTTCCTCCAGGCATTTATCAGTCACACCAGTTAATCCAAACAAGCTGCAAACATTTCCTTTCAACACATTAGCAAGATAAGAGTTTTTTAAGGTAAAAAATAAATATAAAGAGGCTCAATTTACATTGTTGTAGCAAGGACATATATCTATATATGTAAGCAACAAGCGTGTGCATATGTCACTGCATTACTTTAGACATTGCACCACCAATACCATATACACAAGTTCAACAAAGTTCTCAAGTTGATATACCTTAGAAATTCAAGAGAGGTACAGTTTTGTGCAATGGATATAACTCCTTTATCAGTCACTCGGACACACCTAGCAATCAAAATGAAAGCTAGCTCGATTACTTTTATATATTAGAAAGTTGCATATATTACAGTTGATGCTTCATTTACCATGTCAAATTCAGAGATGCAAGGTTCTTGGACTTAGAAATATAGGAAAGTCCTTCATCTGAAAGATTCTACAAGCCAAAGTTTTTTTTATCAGAGGTCAATATTTGATATGTTTCTGCCTAGAAATCTCAGTAATCTGAAGATTTTACCTGTGCACCACAGAGATCCAAAAACTTGAGATGCTCCAGAAGGCATATTTTCTTGTAAGCTTCATCTGTGAAACTAAATCAGAGTAATGATGTGAATTAATCCAATTCAAGGTCAAGATAACATTAACTTTAAAAAGAGTTACAATGCCAACCTAGACAATGCATAGAGATTCAAACTCTGAAGAGATAGGCATTTGTGCAATAATTGCTTCAACCCATCATCTGTTATCTTGATTCACCTATGAACCAAATCATGAGATATAAAGTACCATCATAGAGGTATAAAATTATAATTTACTCCAATGTTAATTTTAATCATCTAAGCGTACAGCTGCTTGATATATTATTATGAAATGTATTTTGAGCCAAAATGTTTGCATCTTACAAGGAACAGGAGTTACAAACAAACACGGGCATCTAACATGCCAACAAACATTTTCAAACTATGCATAAACGTTTTGAAAGACATCTACAAATTTTCATAATATGAAAATTGTTCTTTATAATCGCATAATGTGTTTGATGATACAGAAGCTGTTATAAATCAATGCAAATACCTAGTCAGATTCAGTGACACTAGTTCTGGATAATTCTCAGCAACACATTGTAAGCCATGGTCTGATATATTCTGCAATTATTAGATCCAGGTAACTTGTTCAGAAACAATTGTTGAAGACATGATTACAAATTCTCAACACCTCAGTTTAGTTCAACACATAACTGTAATTACAAAACTGCACTTAGACAATAAGCTTCAACTCTTCATCTGTCACAACAAAGAGGCTGAAATCATAGTTCCAAATAACTCACTGTCATTCATTTAAATAATAGATTTGCTGACTCCATTTAGTGACCTTCAAATTCCCATATGCTAGATGTTTTAAGACTTGTTTACTTAAATTGGTTTGTATAGTCATTTGCAACACGGAACTATGTTGTTCATCTGAGTTATAAGCTTCAAGTGAAGGAATGGATTAACTAGATACTCATTCTATGCAATACTTTTTGTTTATGTAACAATTTTATTTTCATATTCACATTAATGATAAAACACTTTAGAAATCAAGTTGTAAAACTAATCCAAAGGATCACGTACCTTACAGCCACTTATGTTCAAATCAACTATGTATTTGCAGTTCTGAACTGTTTTGTTTCAGTCCTGTATCTGTCACCCTGAGAATATGATTGTTCAGTGTTTTACCTTGGATTCAACTTTGAGTTCAAAAGTAAGGATATAAACAGTTAATTTAAACATCATAAGAAAATATTAAATCACCTCACATTCCAGTAGATGGAAAAGTTTTTCAGCTGAGGGCAGCAACTGGTTATTGCTTCAATTCCTGTATCTGAGATTTTTTGGCAGCCATTGAGATTTAAAGACTCCAAGCATTGAAGAGATTCAAAGCACTAGAAATGCTTGAAAACTTTGGTTAGAATGAAAGTCAGAACATAATTTACATCGTAAGGTAGTTGTGCAAATATTGTTAATTAAGGTTATCTTCTTTCTTTTAAAATGAAAAGAAGTAACTGATAGTGATTTCAGAACTGAAAATATCAACTTAGCAAGCATAACAGATAGACATAGTATTCACTTTAGATGAAAAAGAATCTGTTACCTTTTGCTTAATAAGGATGAGATGCGAGTTGTCAATGTCTCGCGCAAATTCTAGGTCAATCTTCTTTACATGGCGATATCTAGGCTACAACAACCAAGCAAATTTCATCCCAAAAGTCCAAAACACCATTAACTAAAATATGCTGAAAAAACAATTACAAAGGGGAAACTAAAAAAAAAGTTCAGGAAAGTCCTTCATAGTATCTCTAATCTTTACTTTGAAAATCTGAAATTTACAACAGTTACTAACTGCAGCATCATCAATATAATCATCACACTTCACAGGAGAAAAAGAGTTTAACTTGACACATTTTTAGTATCATTTCATCTATCCTACATATTCATCAATCATATATTGCCAAATCCCTAAAAGCTTTATCAAAGAGTCCTTGTTTCGTATAACAATTGGCTGCAATAGCATAAACAGTACAATCTAAATGCCAGTACTGAATCCGATTATGTTCTAACTGTGCGAGAAGCTTGTCAATTCCCTCCACTTTAGAAGTGGCAGTGTAAGCACTAATCAGAGTACCAAATCTATAGCTATTGAAATTAATACCCTCTTGCATTTCACATACAAAATTTTCCAATTTGTCATAGTTCTGTGTTTGATGGTAGAGATTAAGCAAACCATTTCTTGACAAAATCGACCTTGCAAAACCCAAAGCTCTCATCTTCTCCATGATGCTTTCTGCTCTATCCACATCCCTAGCATGGACATAGCAATTAAGAAGAGATATACCATTCTTCTATCGTTGAACAAAATTTCAATTGAACATTGAGAAATGACACCCTGTGAATGCAATTCATTAGTCCTTTTTAACAAAGATTAGACCTGCAAAACACTTCCCAGTGAATACTTTCAATCACACATATTATGAAGTAAGGTTCACTCTGTCTTTTATCCTGCAACCAATATCAACAAATTCCTCAACTTCGAGATAAGTAGATAACACTCTTACCCTAGACCTTATTTGCAACAATGAATTTTTCTTTCCAAATTTGTGATTATTAATTGGTGTCTGATTGTGTGAAGATTTCAGATCTGACTTGACTTGGAAAACTTTTTCTGGAAAAAAAAAAGAGACTTGTCCCTTTGATTTAACCAAACCAACACAATTTGAATAGGAAGTGCAATTTTCCCTTCCCTTTGTTTTTGATTGAATCAGAACTTTGCATCAAATACAACAAAACCATATCATATGTTTAATTTTTTCTTAACAATGCTGCATAATTTGGCACCCCCCAGAAAGTGTATTCTTGCTGATGATGAGTCAACTGGAACAATTGGCAAGTGTCTATCCAGCATCAATGTTGAGAAAGTTGAAACTAACAGGCGAGCTCTTAGGGAGCTCCTCTTCACTCCTGGAGCTCTTCAGTATCTCAGTGGAGTTATCCTCTTTGAGAAAACCATGTCTTGTTAGCTTAATATGTGTTAAAATAGTTTGTTACGATGATGACTTGATTTTCACTTTGTCATGCTTAGTTTCTGTATTTTTCTGTTGCATGTCTGTCTGACTTTTCAGCTAATGATCATGAATAGAACCAGCTAGGCTTGGTAATAATTAGTCATGTAGTTCCACCTATTTAGTGTTTTATTTGCTGGTATTTATGACTGTGTTTTATGTAATTATCTGATTGATGGATCTTATGTAAGACTAACTGTATTATGCTGGTTCTTGTTCAATAAAGTGTTAGATAATTAGCATATCTTAAATTCTTAACTGGATTAAAAGTAACTAGGAATTAAATATTTAAATCAGGCTTGGCTGCTTTTTTTATTCCTTGACTTGTTTTTTATGTGAATCAAGCAGTTCTGATACACCACTTATCGAAGAAGCTTACACAAAAACTTCCATTCAAATTACATGGACTTGCTGTTAGATCAACTTTCCGTCCATCTCGTTCCATTTTCTTTATTTGTACAAAGCAGAGTGTTCGTGTGTATGATTTATTGAAGATTAAGCTCATAAAGAAGCTAGATACTGGGCTCCGTGAAGCCTCATCTATTGCAGTTCATCCTGGAGGTATGATTGTTTATTTTTATTTATTGATAACAAAAGAGAGAATTTCATTAGTTAATAGAACAAACAGTACACAGGAGTCAAGGAAAAGATATCCTTCCTAAGCCATAAAAATAAAATAAAAAGGAAAACCATAGAAATCAGTGAACTGTAGCTTCCCAATCTCATAATGTCTAAGAGGGAAAGTCCTCTGAAAAGTCATTAATATGCTTTGCACCAGATAGACACTAAACGCCTAATTCTATCCCAAACAATAACATTTCCTAAGGATCTAGGAGGTGTGATTATTGTTGTTATGCAGATGTCGCATAATCAATTAGTTTTTCATAAAAATGAAATTATTTCTTCATAACTACTTGTCTGTATGCTCTGTTAATAGGTGATAATTTAATTGTTGGGAGCAAAGAAGGGAAGCTGTGTTGGTTTGACATGGACCTTTCATCTAAACCTTATAAAACTCTCAAGTAAGTTTTGTTATTAGCTAGTGAATGAGCTAAATATTACTTCACTGCATTGGCATTCATCTTACCCCCTTTGTTTGTTCTTTTGTTTGCAGGAAAGAAATTTTGCATCTTTACAAGTGCAAGATGAAAGCAAGAGTTATTATTAACAACAGATAATTGTATTCTAAATATAAAGCTCTAGAGTATTTCAAGTAAAATGGTCTTGAAAAATAAGTTTATTCATAATTGCTTTATGAACTTGAAGCTGACCGGCATAGAATGACTTTTACTATGTTGGTTGCCTAAAATTGGAAGTAGTCGAAATGCTCTAAGTATTGAAGTAGAAGGGGAATGTGCAACTGGTTCTCAAAAATTGGAGTAATATCCTGGTGTAATAATTGTGAGACTTTATTTTATGATTGATGTTGTACTTTGTAGCTTTATATGATTATTTGTATTAAGTTATATTGTATTATATAACTTAAAATAGATAAATTATATTTTATAAATTCAGGATATGTTTGAACTTTGCTACTGCTCATTCTTTTGATTAAGTTATATTGTATCTATCATATCTAGCAATAATTAGTTACGATAATGTATAGGTCACTAATAACTTATATTAACTGACAAAGTAAAGGAAATTAATAATTTAGAATTGTAACATGTAGAAAAAAAGGATAAGTTAGTGTATAAACTAACGAAAAATAACTTAGTAATTTGACTTTCAAAGAAAATAGTAAAAATATCTAAAAAAAGTATTCATCATTCTTAAATATCGTCATACTCTGCTTCCACCCTACTCCTATATTGTATACCACTAAACCATTTACTTGTACAATTTCATACTATTAAACTACTATCATTAGACAGTCAAACCAAATCAATAGAAAATATAACTAGCCACATTACTAAGCACATTAATAAACCATAACTACACAAATATATGCAAATAATTTGAGTTTTGTAGTTAATGGAATTGGAAACAAAACAGGAATTTGTTGCTTCTAATTAGCCCAAACAAATAAGTAGAGCCTAGAATTGGTGCAATGAAACAGAGCACTATATAGTTGTAATTGTAGCTGTAACAATATATAGTGCAACCTGAAAATATTATCATGCTGCCACTCCACAAACTTTTACCACGAAATTCAATTCAATGTATAAGATCAAGACTCAGAATGCCATTATTGGAAGTAGTCATTTAGACAACTCATGCAAATATCAATTAAATCAAGAACCAAAATTATAAGCCTTCAATATAGCCTTCACACGATTAAATTGCCATGCTAAACTCAGCAGTCAGCAGGGATCCAAGAATGATTCATGATGCAATCAGCATTCAGAAACGTGTCTGTGTAGGTTTTCAATTATTTAATGTACACTTAAGTGCCATTTGTTGAGCTTAAATGAAAAGAACAATTAACACTTAATTCGTGGCCTTTTTATATACTTTACTTAAAATAATTCTACCATATTTAAAAAGAAAAAAGAAAATTGAACTGAATGATACAAAAATAAATTACAGGTATTGATCGTGTTCCTAAATGTCATATATTTATACTCAAAACATTGTACATTTCCTAGAGCTACAATTTCTACTTCTTGCTTCTTCCTGTTTACACATGCAATCTGGCATGGGAAACGTATAAAGAGAAGCACCAGGCTTTTTCAACTCGATGCCCTTTTGATCACTGTGATGAAGCATGTCTTTCATTTGTTGTTTGAAAACTTCCCACCTGCATAATTATGCATAAATTAAAACATCAAGTTATGAGAATGGAAGTTATTGATATTGAAATAAAAGTAACTTAAGGATGGTTGGCAGCCTGGAAGAACAATAACATCAACATTTATAGAAATAAGTGATAAATAACATCGAATTCGTTTTGAGACAAGCATCCAAATCATAAAAAGGGTGAAATATTATCTTCTAAACTGTGCCATTAGTCATAATAAGTTAATAGCCACTGGCTAAGCATTAGTTTGTCTTGAGAAAGGAGTTCTAATCTGCCTGAAAACGATAAAATCAACCAAATGTGTATGCAGCAAATATTTTTAATAAATATTAATAAACCTCAACAAAAAAATAAACATAACATTATCTATCTATAAAGCATTGCAGGAAAAAGCCAAGAATGAAGAACAAAGATTGGCCAATGTCTTCACACATCCAGAATAAAAGACAACCAGAAGCATTATCCTAACCCATGGCAAGGTTGCATAAAATCAATGATAAACATTTAAAGATTACTACCATCATTGAAGTTAAAGAATGTATCTCTATCTAACAGTTGAAATTTTTGAAGAAAAATTCATTGTGTTTGTTGCCAATTGCAATGCTCAGTTAAGGCAATGCATTTTCTTGTCCACCCTTAATCTGCCATTGAAATGAAGTAGTTGTTTTATTTTCTTAAGCTCCAACTATTCAACAGAACTAAGTAAATGTCTTACAGTCATCTACCTTCCTAATCTAGGGGTAACTTATTTATCTACTGAAGTTTTATTTTATTGAAAATTTCATGCATTTAAGATAAATGGCACATTTAAGAACGGAGTGATTTTATGTTTTTTCCTTAAAATTTTCATAGAAAAAGAAATAAGTCAAATAAAAATAAAATGGAACCTTAAAGGAGTAGGTCGCAAAGGCAGAGGTGAAGGAAGAAGGACAAAGATCAGAGTCGCTGGTGAAGAACAGGGACAGAGGGGCGACAAAAATCAGTGAAGTGGTGGACCCGAGTGTTGCGGTGCGGCTGCGGAACCGTGTTCCGGTGGCGAGGATCAGAGAAAGAGCGAGACCGCGGATGAAGAGGAACATAGAGCAAGCAACAGTGAGTGAAAGAGGGGCAAAAACCCTAGTAGAGCAAGCACGGTGTAGGAGAGAATGAGTAACCGAGGAGGTAGCGAAAGAAAGAACGACGACGGTGATGGAAAGAGAATCTGCTAGATTTTCCTATCCCTTCTTTGAATCTGGAATCAAAAGGAAAAGGAGAAGAAATGCCTAATACAAATAAATTGAGGGTCAATATTTAATTATGAATATTTTCAAAAATAAAAAAACGGGATTCAATTTGTAAATACTTTTAAGTGGGTTAATGATACTCCCACATAAAAGTGGGAGTAAGGAATCCATTCACCTACACCAATTGGTCCTAAACTTCATTGTTGAAAAGATGTGTACACCAAATGTAAACCCTAATACATGATTTGCCTAATTGACAGTCACCCCTTAACATTTTATTGATGGCTAAGGCAGAAGTCAGGGCTGTTCCTATCTTCCTCTGGCTTTGAAATTTCACCTGTTTGTTTATGTGAATCGCCTCCCAGCACAGCAATTGCAGGCACATTTGACTCCACATCCTTAATCCAACTCATCAGCTTGTTATGAACATCAAGGGAGATAACATTCTTGCTACTGAGTAACCTTATCAAATCCTCTGCCTCCTCCATATCTCCATTAAATTTCAAGTACTGAAAAATGGCAGCTAAGGATTCTGGTAATGGCCTCCACTTACACCCCACTTCACAGATAGAAACTGCCTCTTTCATACAATGAACAGCCCTCGGAAAATTTCTTTGTGGAATATATCCAAGCAAGAGCCATGACCAAGTCCATGAATTTGGCTTTCCTCCCTTCATGATTGTCCTATTAACAATGGCTTCAGCTTCCTCCATATTGCCCTTTCTGCTGTAAGCTGCTATCATCTTGTTTGGAATAAAGAAATTTATGAAATACCGGTTTCTAGATTCCCACTCCTCAAAGATACTCTCAGCAAGTTCAATGTCATCCAACTTGAGAAATGAACTTATTACAGCTGAATAATAGTCTCTTTTGAGTAATTTCCCATCCATCATGTAAATATTCCACAACCTCATCACTTCTTCTTTCTTCCCTATTGCTGCATATTGAGTCATAAGGTAAGGAAAGGCCTCATTCCAGATTGTATAACTCAGGCGCTTCTCTGATTTCTTTAAAGCGTTAAAAGCTTTATCATGAAGCCCGAGTTTGCCATACCAATTGGCTGCCACAGCATAAACACTCCACCAATCTACATGTCGGGAATATGATGGATCATCTTCTAACTGTGCAAGAAGTTTGTCGATTCCTTCTATATCAGATTTGGCCGCATATGTATTAATCAAGGTTGCTAATGTAAATCTATCGAATTTAATATCCTCTTCTTTCATTTCAAGCAACAAATTTTCCACTTTGTCATAGTTTTGTGTTTGATAGTAGAGGTTAAGCAAAGAATTTCTTGCCAAAGTAGACCTTGCAAAACCCAAATGTTTCATCTGCAGCATGATCCTTTCAGCTTTATCCACATCCCTAACTTGAGCATAGCAATTAAGAAGAGAGCTGTAACATTCTGCAGCTCTTGAGTATTTCGGAATGCTATCAAAATAGGATTCAGCTTCTTCTATTCCCTTAGCCTTTGCAATCAAGTCCAGTCTTAAACTAAAATCAGCAGAACTAGGTTCAGAGTATCCTTTCTCAGACATCCAAAATGATACCTGCAAACACGGTTCATTTGCACAGAGATCCCAAAAATCAACACAGAAAAACATAGTATCTTTAACATTTGAATCGCATTGTGCAGTTAGATCATGATTCAACCTAAAGTTCGAATAAATAATATTTTTATGAATTAATTAACGACTAATTAGTAATTAATGATGATGACGATACCTCGAGGGCGTTTTTATATCTTTTGCGTGACCTAAGTTGCTTGATAAGGAATAGCAGTTTATCGTAGCTAAGAGTTCGGCCATCCTGAACCCACTGCTCGAGAATCGTAACAACCGGGAGAGTTGGATCGGTCACAGTGAAGATCCGACGATACAAATCCTGCGGGACGTAAACGGCGGCGATTTGATTCCTCTTCGCCGGTGAGAGGTTGGAGGTGGAAGAGGCAGAGGTTCCGTAGGTCACGGAAGAACGAGGAAGAAGACGTAAAGCGGATTTCAGACGAGTAAGTACTACCATTTCTTATTCGGAATTCAGAGATGCAAGATGCAAGTTTTGTTGTTCATCAATGGAGTTGCAGAGTGAGCGTTTGGAAGAGTAGCGGAATATTGTGAATACTGAATACTGAATACTGAATACTGCGAAGTGCGAAGTGCGAAGTGCGATGAGCTGTGAGCAACAGCATTTGGTCACAGTGGCAAAGTTGTAATTCGATGTAACTTCACAAGGAAAAGGTGAATGATTTTGGAAAATAAATCTAAAATAAAAGTTAAAAACACTCTTTAATAGGATTTTTTATTTTAAATTTTTAATAAATAAATTAATTATAATAATTATTGAAATAAATAATTTAAAAAATATTTACCGAAATAAATATTTCTCTTATTTCATTTACACTGTAAATGAGATAATTGTGCATGTATCTCGTTTTCAGTATAAACAGGTAAATACAAAACGTGTATATTTTACGTATAAACGAGATATATATGTTATTCAAAATAGTATGTTATCAATGGTGTTATGTTTATGTTTGATTGGTATTGGTAAGCTGCATTATTATTAGAACTTAGAAGCTTATATATAGGTGTAGCTTCTGCTATGTGTAATTCTATATTTGCTGAATTGCTGCTCCTGATGTGGCCCAATTCGCTGCCGCTGCCCTTGATGTGGCCTAACTCGTGTGCGCCAGTGGTAAATTGAGCTATTTCGTGCACGCCAGTAACGAATTGGAGTCGCAGCTTTTCAACCTGCCACTGCCAGTTTCAATTCGTGGCTATCAATCCTGAATTGGAGTCATGCGCCACACCTGAAATGGCTCTGCGCATCTTGAGAAGTATTTTCCTTCATGCATATTTTGGAAAATAATACCTTTTTGTTATTTATTTATATAAAAAAGCCAAGTGATTCAAACTAATACAGAAGTATTACACCATTCCAACTTTTATATTAAAATTAATTTAAAAAATTCCGTGAGGTTAAAAAAAATTGTTAAATTATTGAAAGCTTGTCGTATATTAATCAGAACAATGT
>NC_029786.2:104881937-104903297 GCF_000816755.2 Arachis ipaensis | reverse complement strand
AAAGTTTTTTATTTTAAAAAATATTTTTAACATAATAAATAAAATTTTTTTATTTTATTATATTTAAACATAATTATTAAATTAAAAAATTTTTTTACATAAAATATTTAAATATAAAATTATTTATATTTTTTAAAATATATTTTTAAAAAATTACTTAAAAATATTACAATTTTATTTGGTAACATATTGTTTTCTATTTTGGTGACTAAACTATTACCATGAATCAACCATCAAATATTTCAAACCCAAATTTACTCAACCATAAGTTATTACTTAATACTGATGTCCCATCCTTTTACTTCTTCTATCAATTTTGAAACGAAGCATCTTAGAAAATTTAACAGAGTGATATATAAAACATACCAACTCAGAATCAGCCTTTTTGGTGAACCATTCACCTACATTAATTGGTCCTAAACTTCATTGTCGAAAAGATGTGTACACCAAATGTAAACCCTAATTCATGATTTGCCTAATTGACAGTCATCCCTTAACATTTTATTGATGGCTAAAGCAGAAGTCAGGTTGTTCCAATCGTCCTCTGGCTCTGAAATTTCACCAGTTTGTTTATGTGAATCGCTTCCCAGCACATCAATTGCAGGCACATTTGATTCCACATCCTTAATCCAACTCGTCAGCTTGTTATGAACATCAAGGGAGATAATATTCTTGCTGCTGAGTAGCCTTATCAAATCCTCTGCCTCCTCCATATCTCCGTTAAATTTCAAGTACTGAAAAATGGCAGCTAAGGATTCCGGTAGTGGCTTCCACTTACACCCCACTTCATAGATAGAAACTGCCTCTTTCATACATCGAACAGACATCGGAAAATTTCTTTGTGGAATATATCCGAGCAAGAGCCGTGACCAAGTCCATAAATTTGGCTTTCCGCCCTTCATGATTGTCCTATTAACAATGGCTTCAGCTTCCTCCATATTGCCCTTTCTGCTGTAAGCTGCTATCATCATGTTCGGAATAAAGAAATTTCTGAAATACCGGTTTCTAGATTCCCACTCCTCAAAGATACTCTTAGCAAGTTCAATGTCATCCAACTTGAGAAATGAACTTATTACAGTTGAATAATAGTCTCTTTTGAGTAACTTCCCATCCATCTTATAAATCTTCCACAACCTCATCACTTCTTCTTTCTTCCCTATTGTTGCATATTGAGTCACAAGGTAAGGAAAGGCCTCTTTCCATAATGTAGAACTCAGACGCTCCTCTGATTTCTTTAAAGCGTTAAAAGCTTTATCATGAAGCCCGAGTTTGCCATAACAATTGGCTGCCACAGCATAAACACTCCACCAATCTGCATGTTGGGAATACGATGGATCATCTTCTAATTGTGCAAGAAGTTTGTCGATTCCTTCTATATCAGATTTGGCCGCATATGTATTAATCAAGGTGGAAAATGTAAATCTATCGAATTTAATACCCTCTTCCTTCATTTCAAGCAACAAATTTTCCACTTTGTCATAGTCTTGTGTTTGATAGTAGAGGTTAAGCAAAGAATTTCTTGCCAAAGTAGACCTTGCGAAACCCAAATGTTTCATCTGCAGCATGATCCTTTCAGCTTTATCCACATCCCTAACTTGAGCATAGCAATTAAGAAGAGAGCTGTAACATTCTGCAGCCCTTAAGTATTTCGGAATGCTATCAAAATAGGATTCAGCTTCTTCTATTCCCTTAGCCTTTGCAATCAAGTCCAGTCTTAAACTAAAATCTGCAGATCCAGGTTCAGAGTATCCTTTCTCAGACATCCAAAATGATACCTGCAAACACGGTTCATTTTCACAAATATCACAAAACTCAACCCAGAAAAACATAGTATCTCACTATCTTCAACATCTGAATCGCATTTTGCAGCTAGATCATGATTCAACCTAAAGTTCGAATAAATAATATTTTTATTAATTAATTAACGACTAAGTAGTTATTAATGATGATGACGATACCTCGAGGGCGTTTTTATATCTTTTGCGTGACCTAAGTTGCTTGATAACGAATAGCAGTTCATCGTAGCTAAGAGTTCGGCCATCCTGAACCCACTGCTCGAGAATCGTAACAACCGGGTGCGTTTGATCTCTCACACGGAAGATCCGACGGTACAAATGCTGCGGGAGATGAACGACGGCGCTTTGGTTCCCCTTCACCTGTGAGAGGTTGGAGGTGGAAGAGGCAGAGGTTGCGTAGGCTACGGAAGAACGCGGAAGAAGACGTAAAGCGGATTTCAGACGGGTGAGTACTACCATTTCTTATTCGGAATTCAGAGATGCAAGTTTTGCTCATCAGCAGTGGAGATTCAGATTGAGCGTCTGGAAGAGTAGTGGAATATTGTGAGTTTGTGAATACTGCGAAGTGAGCTGTGAGCAACGGCATTTGGTCTCAGTGGCAAAGTTGTAATTCGATGTAACTTCACAAGGAAAAGGGAAATGATTTTGCAAAATAAATCTAAAATAAAAACACTTTTTTTTTATCGCGGGCCCCGGGGGGGTTCAACCACCCCAAAAGAAACAAAAGGAGTCACAAACAAAAAGTGTAAAGTACTAATTCTTTCAATCTTAAACAAGTATACAGAGGCGTCGGGACAAAGAATAAATTTGGAGAAATCGGGAATCACTTTTGGATCTCAAGTCCCAATACAAACTAGAGTCAATATTGAAGAGATTTTAGGAATGACTACGTGGGACTCGCCAGGGAAATATTTAGGATTGCCGGCATAATGGGGAAGATCAACGGCCGGAGTACTTACATGGATCGAAGAAAAAGTTTTAAACAAGCTAGAAGGGTGGAAGGAAAAGCTTCTCAGTCAGGCAGGTAAAGAAATTTTAATTAAAGCAGTCATATAGGCCATACCAGCATATGCTAATTAATAAATTATTCAAACTTAAAAATATTATTTATTATGAATAATTTTCAAATATTATGAATATGTTTTATAATAAATGATATTTTTAAATTTGAATAATTTATTAGTTAGTTTGTACTTCTTTATTAAAAAAAGAATATTAATATAATGAATAAAAATATAATTAAAAATATTGTTTAAAGAATAATAAGGACAAATAAACCCCTAACCAATTTAAATTTAGAGACAATTAGGTACCTGTCCATTTTTGAACCTGACACGTCAACAATTTTCGTCGAGTTTTCGTCGTGAAACTGACAGAAGGACTGGGTTGGCAGACGGAGTACAGGATCAGGGACCGTAATGGAACGTGTTTTTAGTTAAGGGTCGTCTTGACATTTTGGGAAATGGACAGAGACCGGGTTGCCACTTTACTCCAAACAAAACAGAAAAAGAAAATACTTAGAATCTTCTTAGTTGAAGAGATTTCATACAATCAAAATCTAAAGCTAATATAATATTCGGAGGAACAGTATTAAAAATATGCAGGCCAAAAGGTAGATTTTGTCCTTTTTTGCTAACACATCCGCAACCAAATTAGCTTATCAAAGGGAGTGAGACCAAGAAATATTTACAATTCTACCAGCCTGAATACCAATGTCTTTTACAAGGGGAGCACAAGAGTGGTTAGCAGGGCACCCATTTTTCAAAAGATGGAAGACAGGGGGCAAAGTCTGATTCCACAATAAGAGTTGTATACTCTTGAGTATTAGTAATTTGTAAACCACGGACAATGCCTCACAATTCAGCGTGCGTTATCGAGCAGTTTCTAAGATTGCAAGAGAAACCCAGGATAAACTTCCCTAAGTGATCCCTAAATAAACCACCACAAGCAGCACTATTTAAATGGCCTAAAAAAGATCCATTCACATTGAGTTTCAACACCTTTTCCGGTAGCGAAAGCCATCGAATGAGACACTGCGGTTCAACATTGACAGTACTCCTTCTTTAGTATTTATCAATCTTTAGGATCTCGTCAGTTTGGGCTTTAATTTGGTGCACAGCCATGGAAAAGGGGGTAATCTTATCCTCAAAGACAAATTTATTGTGGCAGAACCAAAGAAAGGCAATAACAACACCAAAGAGACAAGACCAGTGACTTGGGCGCCCCAGGTTGCTCTCCAACCAATGAATGGCGTCCGTGTTGAAGAAGGAATGTGCTTGGGCAGCAGGGATGAAGGCATTCCATATGTTCCTACCAAAATAACAGTCATGTAAGATATGCTCCACTGATTCTTCATGCTGAGTGCAACAAGGGCAAGACGAGTCTTGAGTTAGGTGGTGTCTTTTTCGTTCTGCATTAGTTAGAATGGCTTGGCATGCAGCGAGCCAGAGAAAGGAGAGAGTTTATTTGGGACCCTTCCATCTCCAAACCAAATTAAAGAGCCGATTGGGGGTTGCTAGGAGTGTCTTGAATGGCTTGGTAAGCTGACTTGAGGCTAAACGCTCCATCTGGTGAGGGTGCCCATGCAATATGATCAGCTGGCTTCCAAGGGGAAAGGGAAAGGGGACAGCGCCATGATTCTTTTGGCCATATCCTCCAGCAAGATCTCCTTGAGCCTCACAATGTCTCAGGATCGTGAAATGGTAAGAAAATCAGTCAATTTCACAGAATAATCAAACTCATTACTTACCTGAGTTGTGTGATGTTCAAGCCTCCCTAATAGAGGGACCCGTTATGCTTCCAAAAATCTATTGTAGAATCATCCCCGATGCGCCAAATATGGTTAGACTCTACAATATCCCAACTGGCACAAATTCCTTTCCACAAGTTAGAGCTACTTTGTTTCTGTTCCACCTTCGAAATTATGTCATTTTCGCTTCCATACTTCGACCGAAGAACTCTAGCCCACAAGGCATTTTTATTTTCAATAAGCCCCCACCCAACTTTCATCATAAAGGCATGGTTGAGTATACTAGCATGGCGAATCCCTAGGCCACCCGACTTTTTTGGCTCACAATTTTTTTCCAGGTCGCCAAATGAATTTTGCGGGTTTGATTGGTGTCTCCCCAAAGAAAATTCCTGCATTTTTTATCAATAGCATTACAAGTAGCTTTAGGTAAAAAAATAGTTTTCATAGTATAAGATGGAATAGAAGAAAGGACATATTTCATCAGGGTATTTCTTCCCGCCAATGACAGCGAGGAGGCTTTCCAAGAGTTTAGATTAGCATTCATCTTGTCAATACTATTATTAAAAGTGCTTTCCAAAAATCTGGAGTGATGAAGGGGAACACCCAAATATTTTCCTAAATCATCCGTTCTAGAGAAATTCAAGACTTCCGAGATGCTTGTTCTAACATTGTTCCCTACATTTCGGGAGAAGAAGACTCTCGTCTTATCCTAACTGGCCTTCTGTCTGGAACTATCACAAAAGGTATTAAGACAATTATTAATTTCCTCAGCTTGTTCCAAGCTTGCTTCTACAAACAAAATTAAGTCATCTGCGAAGCAAAGGTGAGAAATCTCTGGAGCATCTCTTTTCAAACGAATACAAAATTCATGCTCCACAGCTGCATCAATAAGTTGCGATAAGCGTTCAATACACAGAATAAAATAAGTAGGGAAAATGGGGTTTCCTTGTCTGATGCCCTTAGACGGAGTGAATTCTTCCAATTCATCACCATTTTAGAGAACTCTCATTCTAGCAGAAGATACGCAACCATAAATGAGATTAGTTATATGGGAGGGAAAGCCGATGTCCATCAAGGTATCCTTTATAAAAGACCATTTTAATCTGTCATAGGCTTTTTCGAAATCGATTTTAATAGCCATCCAACCTTTTCCACCTTTCTTGCTCCTCATCGAATGAATAACCTCCTGGATTATAATAATATTATCCGATGAATGCCTTTCCGGAACAAAGCTAGTCTGAGTTGACCTGACCAACTTAGCCATCAAAGTTTGTAACCGTTTTGCTAAAACTTTTGTAACCACCTTATACGAGACATTACACAAACTGATAGGTCTCATGTATTTGAGATTGGAGACCGGTTCAATTTTAGAAATAAAGACTAGGAGAGTCTCATTAATATCACTGACCAAAGTTGGGTTCCTAAAAATATTCTGAACAAGATTACAAAGATCAGCACCAACCTTTTGCCAATGTTGCTGGTAAAAGACAGCTTGGATACCATTCCTTTCCGGAGCTTTAAGGCTGCCCATAGCAAACACAACCTCTTTAATCTCCAAGGAGGATACCATCCGACCTATCCTCTCAAAGTCAGCAGCACTTAACTCAGGAAAGGCGTTAGAAATAATAAAAGGAACATTATCAGAATAATCACAGTAAAAGTTCGCATAAGAGGATACAACCCAATTTTTCAGATCATTGCTTTCTGTTAACCACTCGCCATCATCATTCTGAATAGTGAGGATTTCATTTCTTCTTCTCCTCACCATGGTAGAGCCATGGAAAAATTTAGTATTCTGGTCGCGAACTTTAACCACTTGCTTTTCGATTTCTGGAACCATAATAACTCTTGAGCAAGAACCTCCTCATAATCTCGGCATAACTGAAATTGTAAATCTTTCAAGAACTTGTTGCTCTCTTGGGTTAATCTATTAGAGATGCCATTCAGCCTTCTTAAGATCTTTTTCTTTCTTTGAAAAATATCACCAAACCTCCTCATAAAACCACTCTCTTAGTAGTTAGTTTTCGTTAGATTCCCCTTTGAACATTATTACTTCCACGCAATTAGTAGCAAAGTACATTCCCTAAATGCATAAATCTATTAAAAAAATTAATTTCATAAGACAAAGATTTAAAAAGTTGAGTAATTACTTAAATCAATCCCCAAAGATTTTAAAAGCGGACATTTTAGTTCTCAAGAAAAATTAATACACAGATCGATTCTCAAGGTTTTATTTCGGCAGACAAATTAGTCCCCAATTCATTTTTCGGCAGAGTAATTACCCAGATCAGTCCCCAAAGATTTTAAAAACGGATATTTTAGTCTAAAAAAAAATTAATGTACAAACCAATTCCCAACATTTCTCTTTGTTAGACATAACAGTCCTCCGTCTAAAAATAAAATAAAATAAAATAATTATTATTATTAATTGCATAATAATATTGTACTATAATTTTTTTGTATTTTTTGGACAAATATAATGATAAATTTATTCATTAGATTCTTATATATGTATGTATATATATATAGTCACTCAATAATAATAATAATAATAATAATAATAATCAATAAAATTATTAGAGATTATTTTACAAAAAATTCAAAGTTAAAATTATTTGATATTTTTAAAAAAATTATAGAATAATATTATTGTGCAATTAATAATAATAATTATTTTATTTTATTTTTGGAGGGAAGACTGTGATGTCTAACGAAGAGAAATATTAGGGATTGATTTGTACATTAATTTTTTTTGGGGATTAAAATGTTCGTTTTTAAAATTTTTGGGGCTGATCTGGATAATTACTCTGCCGAAAAATTAATTGGGGACTGATTTATCTACCGGAGTAAAATCTTTGGAATTAATCTGTGTATTAATTTTTCTTGGGGACTAAAATATCCACTTTTAAAATTCTTGGGAACTGATTTGGGTAACTACTCCAAAAAGTTTATTCAAGGGTTAAGTATGATTTTGGTCCCCTACGTAGGGGCTGAAAATTTATTTCGTCCCTCACCTCTTTTTTCGCTCTAAAATGGTCCCCAAAGTTTTAGTTTATTTTAAAATCGTCCTTTTTACCAATTATATTTTTTTATTACCAAATTACCCTTTATTGGAAGAAGAGGGGAGGTAGGGAGGGAGGGGTATTTTTGTCCGAAGGACCATTTTACAATAAACTGAAACCTTGGGGACCATTTTGGAGCGAAAAAAAGGTGAGGGACGAAATAAATTTTCAGCCCCTACGTTGGGGACCAAAATCATACTTAACCCTTTATTCAACCACATTGCAATATATGACGTCCCTTTCAATAAAGGAAAAGTTTAGGGGGCCAGCAATTTTATTGAATTTTGGCCAGCATATAACCAGCAGAGAAAGGTGAGCCATTAGATGAAATCTCATACCAATCTAACACCATTAAATCATCATTGATGACTATTTGATGGTTACTAATCACAAAAATTGCTGGCCTTCTGCATCAGTAGTACATTTAGCACATTCCCATACAACATTCTTAACCTGCTTATCCTTGTATCGATTTGTGAAGTTTTTCCAGATATGCCTCACACAGTTTCGGTGGTGAGCGTGAGGCATAACTTCCTTTAATGCAGGCAACAAACCCTAAGCCAAACAATGCAATTAAATAATGAAATTATCAAATCAGCATATTTTTTTAACCCTTTATATTATTATATCATATTTCAGAACAAGTATGTTAAATCAAGTTAATATGCACATGCAGAATTTTTCAGAATTTTGAACACACGCTTCTTTGAAAAATTAATTTGTAACATATTCTATTTATAATTCCCATTGGTTAATCTTATAATATAAGAAAATAATTGCAGAAGTCCATGTATCTCTAGAAACCAAGTTAAATGTGTGCGTTACTAATAAAATAAGTAAAACTATAATCCTGATGTGTATATATACATGATCCTTCAATGCATTCTTGAATGTTTCAATGGTTGGAAATTCCATTCCCAACTCGAAATAAACTTCACCAAATCCAGCCCCTTCATTGAACTGTGGAAATTCATATCTCTCCCGCTCATCCTCAGAACTCTCAGGAGTTAATAATGTCTCAGACTCGTAGTCAAATACAGGTTCTTCTATCTCCTCTTCACACTCTTCGTCATTTTCATCCTTTTCATCAATTAGCTGAGAAGCAGCAGTTGGCCTAGCAGCACCATTTGGACCAGCACCAATAAGCCCATCTTTATTTCTCCCATATGTTAGCCCATTAGTCTTCTTGCTACCCACTTGAGTCTTCTTTGTAGTTTTGGTCCTTTCTTTAATATCCTTATTTGACTTCTTCTTCCGCACATCTCCTTCATGGTCTATTTTTTTTCCACTCCTAACAGTCTTCTTCTTGATTACCACACACTCATCTTCATTACTTTCATCACTGAATTCGGGTGGAGGAGGTCTATACGGCTCATCTTCTGTGGTTTCATAGCCATCATCGCTAGAAGAACTATTGGATTGATCATGGTCAAAGTCAAGGTGTTCATCTTCAAGTGGAGTTAACATTATTGGGTGATCAAAGTATAGTTCAAATTCTGGACTCTCCTTGTTCTTTTCTTTGTACGCACGTAACTCATTGATCTGAGCATCTTCTTCTATGGGATGTAATCCAGACTCGAGGTCAGAGGTAGAATTATCAAACCAAAACATAGCTTTGTAATCATGATACCCTAAACTTTTGAACAAAGTTTTTAAATCAAAGAAACACAGCAAGTCAATGTCCATTTCGGGAAATTTGCTCACTTTTCCATTAATATATAGCAACACACCCTTATTATCTCGCACAAAGTGACCTCCATGGTGAAAAATAGGAACCACAAAATACTCCATCTACAAACAAAATTAAAATAGAGCAAAATCAACAAAACCAAAACTAAAAAACACAAATATACCATTATTTGTGGCTTATAACTACTGAACGTAAAATTAATTCTTAAAAAAAAAAACATACACACATAACATCAGTACAACTCAGAAGTTTCTACAGCCACTAAACCTTAACCATCCAACAAAATTAATTGATTAATCAAATAATGTAATCTCTAATAAACTAATTTAGCCTAACGAAGATTATTTGCTCACCTATTACAATGTGGGTATTGGAGTTGATGCGGCAATCGTTGGCATCCACGTCGACGCTTCGTGCGATTCGAAGGTAACGAAAGTTAGTGACGGCCGTGAAGATGATGAATGGAATTCTAATGTTGACGTTGACGGTGACGGTAGTGATGTGGGAGATGAAGTTGCAGAAGGTTTCTGAGTAAAAAGGGGAGTGAATTATGGGGTTTGATGTCTTTTCAAAGTGGATGAAGACATATGGAGGATAACAAAAAGGTGAGAAGCGTTTCTATTAATACGACAACGTTTTATTAAAAATTTTTGGGGACTGTTTTATCCTCTTTGCACACGTGGACACTTAACTGCCACGTGTGCGATTTAACGTGCCAACTCAGCACCACACATACCCTTCCGTATAAACTAAAATTTTAAGCATCAAGAGAGAGGTGACTTTAAGAAAACAACTTGAATTATAAATAAAGTCTACTAATCGGTGCAATTTCATATTGCGTCTTCAAGCCTGTATTACTGAAAGGTGAAAAATTTTGGAGTGAGAACTAAACCAAAGTTCTCAACAATATTTATTCTTCATTAATTCCATAAAATTCTTTAAAATTACGTTAGCAAAATTGGTCATCAACTTCAAGTTATATCCCTTAAAAAAATTTTTGATTAAAAACAACCTTCAATCTAAAAGTAAATGGGTACATAAACAAATTAGATAGTACTGAACACAAACAAACAAATAGAACATAAACAAAGAATAAAATAAAAGCACAGAAAATATAATAGAGAATAATGCTCAAACAAAATGATACATGTATAGTCCTAGTGTATGTCATGAGCTTATGTGTCGATTATCTACCCACATTCTCAACAATATTTATTCTACATTAATTCAATAAAATTCTTTAAAATTACATTAGCAAAATTGGTCATCAACTTCAAGTTATATCCCTTAAAAAAATTTTTGATTAAAAACAACCTTCAATCTAAAAGTAAATGGATACATAAACAAATCTAGGGGTGCACAGACCCGGCCCGGCCCGAAGGCCCGGCCCAGTCCCGAACACTTTTGGGGCTAATTTGGTGTGATTTCATCGGGTTTAGAGCCGGGTAAGGGTCTCAAAAATAGACCCGGTCATTATTTCGGGTCGGGTCCGGGCCATAGCTCGGGTCACCCGAAGTCGGCCCGGTGACCCGGTCATCATACACAATTAATATTTTGTGTTATTAGTGATGGATCATGACTATTCTTATGTGGAATTTAAGTATTGTAAATCTTAATATTTTGTGTTATTAGTCATTATAAAACTATAAGTTAATGTTTTATGTTTAGAATGCATAAGACTTTAGACTAATGCATAATATTGTGTTATTTGTATTGATTTAAATATTTGGTATTATTAGACAATATTAGTATTGATTGTGGTTATACTTTAGTATTGATTGTGGTTATGCTTTAATTTTGAAGAATGGTTGGTTCTTGTTATATTTTTCTAAGTGAATTTTACCATGTTAAATAATGGTTGGAGTCTTAGAAATTTGGATATTTTTACATGCTAGCTTACAAGAAGGTATCAACGTAATGTAATGTTAACGGCCCGGTTTTCACCCTGTTTTTACCCGGTATAATTGTGGCCCGAAAGTGTATTGGTTTCATCGGGTCTAGGGCCGGGTTCGGGTCTAATAAATAGACCCGGTGTATATTTCGGGCCGGATCTGGGTCACATCAAACCCGGCTTCACCCGGCCCATGTGCACCCCTAAACAAATCAGACAATATTGAACACAAACAAACAAACAGAACATAAACAAACAAAACAAGGAATAGAATAAAAGCACAGAAAATATAGCAGAAAATAATGCTCAAACAAAATGATGCATGTATAGTCCTAGTGTAGGTCATGAGCTTATGTGTCGATTGTCTACCCGCATTTTGACATTATCCAGTCACGAGTTCACGTTGTTCCGAATATGATTTTTCAACCCGTGCAAATCAAATAGTTACTTTTCTGTGGCAGCCTCTGCTTTACTGTAGCAGAAAAATAAGTGGACAAAAAACAGATTGATCTACTGTGATAATATCTGCTCTATTGTGGTAGATATAGAACTTTTTGCTCTACTGTAAAAGAAATCAAACAATTATTGCTCTACCCTTCTGTGGCAGGCACATAACTTCATCATTCATTTCACATTCTCATTCATGATCTCTTTTACAGTTGCAATTACGTAAATAGGACAAAACTCACGTCCTTGCCAAACAACCATAACATTACTCGTTATAAGAGTTACATACCAACAATTTTCAATCTCAACTATCTTTTTTCAAAAGGATCATTTAAGTTATTATAATAGCTCTTACTCTAATATTCTCAACATATCTAGTAGTAACACTAAAATCCATTTTGATTTCTTTACAACCTTAAAAGTCACTTAAACCATATAAAAACTAATATTTTTCAAGCTTGAATTCATTATTTTTAAACTGAACCAATTTAGTTTTTTTTTTAAATCTTTCAACAAACATAAAAAAGAAATCAAGCATATAACCCTAAGATTCATTTTTAACTTCACGAACTCATTATTGTCACCAAAATATCTTCGACACTCTATCTTCTTTTCTATTATTAATATATTAAATGAATTCAAAATTTGCAAACTTTATGTCCAGGCGATTGTTTCAAATTAAGCTTTCTAAAAAACTAAAAATAATAATTTTCTGATTACTCTAACTTCAGAAATAGAGAAAAAATCGTGACTGCTCTGCAGTATTAAAACCCAGAAAATAGCAGTAATGTTCAACTATCAAAATTTCATATAAAATCCAAATTAAATACAATGACCTTCAAATGTATTATGGTTCAAATAGACTCATTTAGTTTTTTTTTTTCAATTATTTTCAGGTCAATACCATTTTTAATGAAGAAGTTATGTGACTTGGAAGTTTAGTATTTTTCTGCAAAGTTCTGTTTTAAAATCCAATGAACATATCCTCTTCCAAATTCTATAACTCACTCATTAAAATATGGATGGTCCTGAAATTTAACTCACACATGATAAACTTACTTAGATTTCACCACCAATTAGTTACACTTCAATATCCATCCAAAATTAAAAGTTATAGGCTCTCAAAGTTGCTGATTTAAGAAAACAGAACCTACCTTTTACTGCATAATGTACCATATTTCAAAAATTCATATCTTTAAAATCACAATTCCAACAGTACTAAAATTTTATGATATTAAAATACTAATACCAAAGTTTCATTTAAAATTGGTCCCATATCAAAATTCAAATTGTAACATTTCCAGCCGAGCTAACAAGTTACTACTGTTTTAAAAATTCTGCAGGAAAAATCAGGTTTAACAACCACAATTCAAAAATCCACCATAAATCATATACTTAACAAAAAGACCTCAAACTTTCTAGTCCAACTTTATACATTTTCAAGTTTAACTCAGAATTGGTTTCACGCAATTTTGATCATCACAGAATTAGTTATAGCCTTTTAAAGTTACTGATTTCATTTAAAAGTAATGTAGAAAATCAGATTTCACAGCCTAACTTTGAAAATTCACAACTAATTGTTCAGTTAATACGAAGCCCTCAAAATTGAATCTTAACAAATATACTTATTGTAGTTTTACTTAGCTTTTAATCTCATACCATTTTGATCAATATCGAATTACTGGTTCGCTTTCAAAATTGTCATTTTATTTTGGGAATTAGATTTTCAACTAGTAGCTTAACATTTCAAGATCCATTCTTTCAACACATCTCAAAATCAGTTCCAATCAGTCACCAACCAATACCACGATCATTACAATATATCGAATAACCAGCAAACTGGCAACCAATCCAATATAATCCATCAAAGATCAGAATTTCAGTCAATTTATCGCAACAGTCAATAACTCAATCACAATTCACAACCACATTCAATTTTAATCATAATTCAGAGTAATCACAACACTTAACTATTTTCAAACACATTTCAAGCCATTCACAACAATTAATCAACTCTTATCCATTATTAATTATTTGCAATTATCCAATTAACTTTGTAGGCATTCTAAAATTAAAACTGTTAAACTTTAAAAATAAATCCCCTACCTCAATGTCACAATTAAAAAAAATCGTAAGCGGAATTATGGAGAGACAACTGGCAGGGCCACTACTAGCCATGCAACAGTTTCAATCAAGATAGCAACGGTATTGCATCTCAACACAACTGGGACAGTAACAGCGTTAGCTCTCACAGCAGTGACCATGGTTGAAGCGAAACAAGAAATTCAAATATAGGGTAAAAAACCCAAATAAGCCAAGGAGAGCTCCAAATTACCCAAATCAGCCAAATCAAAAATCCACACCTGAATCCACCAGGACAAATTATTATATAATTCGAATCAATAAGATTCGAATTATACTATCAAGTAATTCGAATTGATATAATTCGAATTATGTGCACGCAACGAATTTAAGTAATTCGAATTGAGTTAATTCGAATTACTAGGAAGGAAACAAAATAAAGTAATTCGAAACAAGCTGTTTCGAATTATACTTAACTAATTCGAACTTAGTTAATTCGAATTACTAGGTTAGCTTGTGATACAACATAATTCGAAACAAGTTGTTTCGAATTATATATATATAGTGCGAACCAGAGCTGTATATATATGCTGTGAACTCATGATGCTCTCAACAAAGAGGGGAGATGGCTAGTGAGGAGAGTTTCCTAGTGCTGGTACATTACAGAGGGTCGATTAAGAGAAAAACTCAGTTCGGCGTGAAGTTCACTGATAAGGATCCCCTATGTATTATCGTGACGCCAACAACCACCTACGATGCTCTTGTTAGCTCTGTGCTGGAGAAGCTTGGTCTCGAAGGAGTTAAAAGGGTCAAGAAGTTTTTTTACCAGATTCCAACAGCGGTGCTCCATGACACCGTGAAGTTTGATTGTTCCACAATCGGTAGTGACGAGGACTTGCATGTTATGTTTCTTTGTCGTAGGCAGTTTCCCGAGGTAAGGACACCAGAGTTGTTGGCAAAGTTGGTTGATGTGGTATCTAGCTCGGGTGGTTCGAACCGGAATGCCAATACTATAGCCGCGGTTGCCGGCTCGAGCTCGAGACCTGCTGTTGCTTCATCCTCTGCTCCTGTGTATGAGCCACCGATGCAGCCTGTTGCGTCTCCTTCGTTTGCCGTTGATCTGAGCGGCAATGTTGGAGACGCGGTTCGGTATAGGGAACATATTCCCACCGAGGTACATTGTCCCACACCGGCTGGTGTTGGTGATGGTTTGTTTGATGATCCAGATGACGATGACGTGGAGCCGGATATGATCGCTGATGAAAGCGGCGATGATGTTGGAACTACTGTTCCGAGAAGGGCTACAGGTGGATCTAGTTCTGGCACACAGCAGTATCCACCCCATTTTTCCTCGTTGGACCTGGATGCCATGCGGCAGGACGAAAATGCTCTGCAGCCCTCAGGATTTGGCGCTAGAGATACCGAGGGGTCTGCCGGTATGAACGAGTTCCAGGTTGGCCAACAATTTCAGGATAAAGATGAGGCGCTGTTGAGTGTGAAGACGTACAGTATCCGCCGAGGGGTCCAGTACAAGGTCGTTGAGTCTGACTATCGCAGGTATGTGGGAAAGTGTTCTGAGTTTGGGAATGGGTGCACATGGCTGATTCGGTTGAGTCTCCGACAGCGGAAGGGTATCTGGGAAGTGAAGCGATACAACGGACCGCATACATGTCTCGCCAGCTCCATCTCCAGCGACCATAGGAGTCTGGACTACCATGTGATATACACCTTCATTATGCCGATGGTTAGGGCTGATGCAGCTGTGAACATCAAGGTGCTTCAAAATGCCACGGCCGCACACTTTGGGTTCAAGCCAACGTACAAGAGGGTATGGATGGCGAAGCAGAAGGCCGTTGCCGTCATATATGGGGACTGGGACGAGTCGTACAATGAGCTCCCTAGGTGGGTTTTAGGAGTTCAGCTGACGATGCCTGGCACTGTAGCCGTCCTCAGGACTTGCCCTGTTCGAGTTGGGGGACAGGTTGACGAGTCTCAGGTTTATTTTCATAGGCTGTTCTGGACTTTCCCCCCTTGTATCCAGGCATTCCGTCATTGCAAGCCTTTGGTGAGTATTGATGGCACCCATCTATATGGGAAGTATGGGGGAACATTGCTAGTCGCCATTGCACAGGACGGAAACTCGAACATCCTCCCCGTGGCATTTGCACTAGTTGAGGGTGAGAATGCTGAGTCATGGTCTTTCTTTCTTTCCCACCTCCGTGAGCACGTGACACCTCACCCGGGTCTGTTAGTTATTTCAGATAGGCATAACGGCATCAAGGCAGCCCTCGAGGCTCCGGATGGGGGATGGCTACCCCCGGCTGCGTACCGGGCGTTCTGCATTCGACACGTTGCATCGAATTTTGCCTTGATGTTCAAGGGAAAAGATGCCCGGAGGCTTCTTGTTAACGCCGCATATGCCAAGACCGAAGTGGAGTTCGACTACTGGTTTGACATTCTGCGCTCTGAGAATCCGGCAATGTGTGACTGGGCGAACCGAATCGAGTATTCGTTGTGGACACAGTACTGTGATGAGGGTCGGAGATTCGGGCCCATGACGACCAATATTTCGGAATGTGTCAACTCAATCCTGAAGGGGGTAAGAAACCTCCCTGTTTGCTCGCTGGTGAAGGCCACATACGGAAGGCTAGCTGAGCTATTTGTCCGTAAGGGTAGGGAGGCCGAGGCTCAGATGTGTACTGGACAACAATTCAGTCAATACCTAGTAAAGTGTATCGAGGCCAACCTGAAGACAGCCAGGTGCTTCACGGTGACTGTTTACGACAGGGATAACTCGGAATACACCGTTGCTGAGACGACTCTGACAGGTTCATTCTCTCTTGGTACGTACAGGGTCTCATTAGGGTCTAAGACTTGTGATTGTGGATACTTCCAAGCACTTCATTTTCCCTGTCCGCACGCACTGGCATGCTGTGCTTATTCACGACTTACATGGCAGCCTTACGTCCACGAGGTCTATCGCCTTATTTCCGTTTTCGGTGTCTATCAGATAGGATTTACACCTCCCATTCCAGAGGGTTTCTGGCCACCTTATGCCGGGCCTACCGTTATACCGGATCCGAATATGAGGCGTGCGAGGGAGGGTCGTCCTAGATCCACAAGAATTCGCACCAACATGGATGAAGCAGATCCGAACCGGCCAAAGAGATGTGGCCTCTGCAGGCAGCCAGGTCACACCAGGCGTCGTTGTCCACAAGCCGCAGGCCCCAGCGGGACTGCTGGAAATCAATAGGAGATTTGGCTTGTCTGTTTTTATTTGTTAATCTAGTAGCACTTGTCTTCTACTTCAGTTAGCAACCATTGTTCTCCGTGGAACTAAGTTGTTTCGTATGAGTAATGAAACTTGTTATTCGTACCAAATATTTCTGTTGAATGTCTTTTAAATGATTGAAATTAATATCTAAAACAAACAACATTATATCATGGGATGACTCATAATGAATAACATAACATCAAACTATATATCATAACATAAAAGTAGAAGACATCAGAGTAAATGACATAACAAAACATCAAAGTACATAACATAACATCAAATAACATAACAACAAAGTACATGCCATAACAATGATAAGCAACCCATAAGGTACACAATATAAATATAACAACATGACATACACCACTATCCATAAATCATCTAAATAGGTGCAATCCAGTGCCGCAACGGCGTGGCACCCGTGTCCGGGAACCCCTACGTATAAGTGGCTCCTCATCCTCAATCGACTCGTCGCTGTCATCCGGAAGTGGCTATCTCGGGGTCATAGGCGCAACATGCACGGGTCTGGATGATGACGGGCCGGCAACTGAATGTGACCCAATAGTCTGGGCCGATGCTGGGGTCCCACCCATGGCAAAAGGATGCGCAGGAGCTACCGTGGCAGGCTCGTTCAGATCTACATCCAGGGGTGCCTATGTCCCTGTCGTCTGAACCCGTCCAGCTGCAGCCTCATCCTCCTGCATGATGGTCCGGATATCATCAAGGAAATGCGGTCCGCCAAACTCGGCCACAATGCCATCACTGGCAAGCAAGTCTCCAAACATCGAGCCCGGACTCACCCATGGAGTACTCTCCTGAAGGGTATGATCATCACCGGGAACACCTACGAAATAATCTCCAAGACCTCCACCACCAAGCCCAGCATCAGTGTGACTCGTGGGATCTCCCATACCAGATCCACGCGACCCACCATCATGCCCGCCCTGATGGGCCCTATCAACCCCCGCAACATCACCTCCCCCAGGCATCTGGGCACCCTCTCTAGCAGCACCCACCCTCCTCCTGCCTCCACGACCATGAACTCTCCCCCCACCCCTTACTGGGTCGTCGACGTCATCCATAGCCCGACCCACCCAGTTCCACTCACGCTGGCTACGACGTGTCCCAACTCGTGCTCTCCGCTCAATACGACGTCTGTCAGGAACATCCTCGACCCCGTCCATATCTGGAAGTCGACCTGCACCCCTCTGCGTCGCCTCATCTGGAATAGGAATACCTCTCGGATCCCCCAATAACATCTCCGGCGACAAAAACCTCTTTCCGTGCTGATACCACCATGTCAAGAAATCATGTGACGGACCGGGTCGGGCACGATGTCAAACTGTAGAACGTGCTCCGCACGCTCCTGCCAGTGAAGATGCCAATCAGCGTACTGTACCGGGAACCAACGGTCACCTCCTCTCCCGTCCTTCGACATCAAGAAGTCGATGTTCACAGCGGGAGACGGTGTGGGCTGAACGCCGCCAAACTGAGGTAAAACTCTATCAACCTGATGCCACTCGACAACCGCAAAATAAATCAGGGACGTCCTGCACCGCCATAACATCGTATGCCGAGGCTCCAAGACCTCCGGATGGACAACCTGGATGACGTCGAGTGCGCTATAGGGCATCCATATGAACTGGAAAAATAAAAATAAAAACGTTTGTACACTTATGTTAGACAATATAAACTGAAACAATGACTTCAGATACACATATGTTCTGCGTACTTACCTGCCGAGGCTGTAACAAGTCGATCTTCAGGCGAGCCATCTGTACCCGAGGTCCCTTGTTGCTAATCCCAGGATTGTAACCAGACCATCTGCGTACGAGAAACATAAAAATTGGTTGCATAATCGAAAATAAATACAAGAAGAATATATAGTACAAAACAATAACGGTACCTCGAGGCAAGTGGCCAGCTAATCTCATCATACCCAGATGGTCTAAGAGTGGGAAACCTCCAGAAGATCCAAGACTGTAGTAACTGTAAAGGGCCAGCTAACTTCACCACATGTCTGTTGGCGACTCGGCACATGCACCTGTACAACCATGCTAGTGCGGCCGACCCCCAACTGTAGCGACCCATCTCCTCAAGCCGAGCAACATAAGGTAGCCATTTGATGTGTATACGATTGCCGGACTTGTCGGCAAACAGCTGCGTGCCCAATAACATCATGATATAGGCCCGGGCAAAGCGCCTAACTGTCTCCTCATCAGCCCCGTCTGGACACTCTGCAAATGTCTCCTGAAACCAGGTGCAGTTGACTGCGAATTTCTGCACCTGGTTCTCGGGAGGTAAAACACCGAGCAACTCATGGAACCACTGCCAAGCAGGTCTCCCACCCTCAATGTAAAGGTGGAAGTCTGTCAGGCAACCACTAACGTAATCTCCGTCGACTGGCAACCCCAGCTGGTATGCGACGTCCTGAAGCGTGATGGTGCACTCTCCGAACGGTATGTGGAAGGTGTGCGTCTCAGGCCGCCACCTCTCGACAAATGCGCTGACTAGGGGCTCGTCTAGTTGGAACCATCTGTCGTTCAGTCTCGCAAGATGGTACAATCCGGCCATCTGCAAGTACGGAACGTACCTCTCATCAAGACGCATCCCCTGCTGCCGCCTAACGCTGGATATGCAACGACGAGGCTGGCCAGTACATAAACCGCATAATTAGAACAGATGCACAAACCACTAACATATACAATATATTTCATAAGGAACCAGAAAATAAATCGTGATGGGTAAAAGATATATGAAACAAACGAACAACATTTTATACACAAACCGCTCACTCAAACCACGTGCAAATACCATTAACAAAAACAGATGCATTTTCACATTTATCATAAACCACTACCGTTAACCCCTAACCATCACTGAAACCACTAGCCGAAACCGTTAACAAAAACCCAGTACAAAAATCACTAACAAAAACCACTGGCCTAAACCGCTTGCTTAAACCGCTAACACTAAAATAAACCGCTATAAAAAACCATTAACAAAACCCACTACCATACACCACCAACTCAAACCACGCCCCTAAACCGCTAACCATCACTAAAACCACTATCCAAAACTATTAACACAAACCGCTTACAAAAAACAATTTCAAATACCACTAACAAAAACCACTGGCCTAAACCGCTTGCCTAAACCGCTTGCTTAAACCACTAATACTAAAATAAACCGCTATAAAAAACCATTAACAAAAACCACTAGCCTACACTACTATCCTAAACCACTATCCTAAACTACTAACAGTAACATAAACCATTATCAAAAACCATTAACAAATACCGTTATCATAAACCGCTTTCATAAACCACTAACCTCGTCGTTGATCACACCGGCGATATGAGCAACTCCATCCAAACGATAAAGCCTTCCCGGATCGTCCCCCATCGACAAAAAAAGCCGCTCTGGTCTTACTCGTACTGAACGTTGGTCTTTTTCTCTGGGATTTGGTGGGGTTGGAGAATGAGAAAGTGATTCGAATGAACTTGGTTCGAACTCCTTTTATAGCCGAAACCCTTGTAATTCGAATCAACTAAATTCGAATTACTATGCAAATCAATTTTCACCTAATTCGAATCAACTAGATTCGAACTTCTCTAAAGTGCACTTCTCCTAGTAATTCGAATTAACAAAATTCGAATTAGGTAAGTATAATTCGAAACGACTTGTTTCGAATTACTTCATATTTTTGCATGTGTATAATTCGATTCATATCAATTCGAATTACTTTTATTTGTTGCATGCATATAATTCGAGTTATATCAATTCGAATTACTTGAGAGTATAATTCGAATCTTATTGATTCGAATTATATAATAATTCGTCCTGGTGGATTCAGGTATGGATTTTTGATTTGGCTGATTTGGGTAATTTGGAGCTCTCCTTAGCTTATTTGGGTTTTTTACCCTCAAATATAATACTGTAAAAATTACTTTCGGAACATATAAAATTTTATTGATCAATATATCAATGAGCTCAAATAATTATTTTTAATTTAAATTATAAAATGAACATATTAGTCACATTTTTATAAAATACATTTTAAACCCAAATATCAATTATATATTAAATCATATAACCTTTTATTATTTTTCCGTCACCAGAACTTTAATTTCAATTTATATGAAATAACTAATTATAATAAAAGTTGTACAAAAATATTAACTGACTTAAACTTAAAGTATTTACAAAAATCCATTTAATCATTTCTAATAAATTAATCTCTAAGAGCTCAAACTAATAAAATAAACCATAATTTATCCATAATAGAAATTTCTTAAATTTAATTATATAACACTTCCATTACTGAATTCTAATTTAAAATTATATAAAATATCCAATTATAAAA
>NC_029786.2:104878664-104881435 GCF_000816755.2 Arachis ipaensis | reverse complement strand
ATTCTTCAAAATTTTATTATTCTTCAAAATTAATTAATTTCTTTTGAAAACTTAATTTCCTAAATCACACATTTTAAAAGTTTTATTTAATAACATTACAACTAATACTCACTAGAACAACTTACTAATAATATATTTCAATACTTAACAAAAGCTAATATGACAATAAACTTATTTCATGTTATCAAAACATAATCTATTCTAATAATGTATAATAATACTAAATCTATAAAAGTACCCTAATTATAACTATATGCTTATTTGTTTAAAGGTTTAATTATTCTGTTAGTCCCTATAGTTTCGCAACATTTTCAATTAGGTACATATACTTTTTTTTTCTTTTAATTAGGTCTCTGCACTAATTTTTTTTTCAATTAGGTCCCTCTTAGTAGTAATTGACTTAATTTTATAAAGATCCAACTAAAAAAAAAATTGGTGCAAGGACCTAAATTAAAGGGAAAAAAAAGTGTAGGGGCCCAATTAAAAAAAATTGGTGCAAGGACTCAATTAAAAAGAAAAAAAAGTATAGGGACCTATAATTAAAAATTTCGCGAAACTATAGGGACCAACAGAGTAATTAAACATTGTTTAAAAGAGAAAAACAATACTAACCTAAAAGTCAATTATTCCCGCGATATGCCATGTCACATTCAAGTGGTTGATGTCATCATCTCGTGCATCTGCGTGCGCCATAATGTTCGAGTATCTCAAGAATATTAAAAAAAAAGTCCGAAAGAGGGAGAAATGAAGCAAAAGAAAGAATGAAAAGGACATTTCAGACGCTGTACACGACTTGCTTATATAGGCACGTAAGTCTTATCTCGTTTACAGTGTAAACGAGATAAACCACGTATCACAACACGTGTATAAACGTGATACGTACAAGGCGGTACATGACTTCACAACTTTAATTCATTTATAGTATAAACGGGATAAGTAAAAGAATACAAATTGGTAAATAAGTTACAAATAATATATATCCATAAATAAAATAATTAAATTATTTATTAAAAAAAATTCCTGCAAAAATGAGGTGTAGTTTAGTTTAATATTATCATACTTTTGTGTAATACTTTAATATGAGAGATAGTTAGTGTAAGTAGAAATCATGAATATCAATTTGAAGTAGGACAGAAAGCCAAAATGAAATTATTGTTGACGAATTCTAAAAGATAAAATTATCTCTAAAAAAACTTGACTAACGTTTTTTACAGGAAAGAATCTTTGAAAAGTAATTTTGTTATTGACGATTTTTTACTGAAGAAATTTTAAAATATTTAAAAATAACACTTGTGGCTAACGATTTTAAAAAAAAAAATTATCTATATATAACATTCTTCTCTTTACATGCCACTCCTCTCCCGTTTAATTTTATATAGAGTAATGCTAAGGGGCCAGCAACTTTTGTTATTGGTAGCCATCAAATAGCCATCAATGATAATCTAATGGTGTAAGATTGGTGTGAGATTTCATCCGATGACTCACATTTCTCTACTAGTTACATGCTGGCCAAAATTCAATCAAATTGCTGGCCTCCTAGACTTTTCCTTTTATAATTATTCTTCTTCGCCACAAGCAATTTTTTCATTTATATTTTTTTCTTATGTGCTTAGCGAAAGTTAGTTTTGTCGTTAATTTAAAAGTCTATTATGATGGTCAAATTTTATCAGATGCAACTAAAGATGTAATATTTATGTGTGACAATTCTTGTATTTTTTTCGTTTCTCTTATGATATTATTCGATGAGTTTTAAAAGTATTATTTTTCGAAGTATAGATTCTCAAACTAAAGAGAATGACAAAAATTTTAATACAGGCGTCCTATATTAATATTTAGTGAGTTCATTCAATTTCAAACAATGTGCATCAATGATAATGCAAGTTTATAAAAGAGATGTTCTTAATATACGGTCAAACTCAATCACAAATGTCTGTCATTATATTGTATGTAGAGTTCAAACGGTTGTCTTATACTGTTGACGAACCTGACCCAACCTGAATATCAATTAAAAAGATTATAAAGTGAAAGTAAAAAAGAATTTGAAGGCAACTATGAAGTTGTCCATCCGAAGAGGTAAATGAATGGGGAGGTATGAACCATACAAATGTACAATGACACGCTACACGGACGACTTCAATAAAAATTGTTAGTCACGATTCTCCTAAGCCTCCATGTCGTTGATCATCGTTGGACATATCGTGGCCATTGATTAAAGCAATATTCTCCTTTCTCTCAATCGAAGTCGTTCTTTTTCAATAAATCTCTCTCAATCCTCTCAAATATTCAGCCTTATAGGAATTGTTAGTAACAACTTTTTTAAGTGGTTCAAACTACATAAATCATTGGTCGAGTTTTTTAATTCAGGTAAATTTTAGTATAATAGCAGCATATTACACTGTTATATTATAGAGGTATTACCGTATTACACCATTCCAACTTTTATATTAAAATTAATTTAAAAATTTGGCGATATAACAAGACTAATTATATGCTGTTTGAAAGATTTTAAATTGTTAAAAAAATTTTGGTGTGTTTAGTAAATTTTTAATAGTAAAAATAAAAATATAAAAAAAAAACAAAATATATGTTATACAATTATCAAATGGTTTTTTTTTCCCTTATAAAAATTCATTAAAAAATACATTTGTATAAAAAAATAAAATTGTTAATACAAATTTATATTATAAAATAAAATAAATAATTCAATTTTTATAAAAAATTTTATTTTTTATTTGAAAATTTTTTTACATTCAATATAAAATCTTTTTTTT
>NC_029786.2:104872227-104878241 GCF_000816755.2 Arachis ipaensis | reverse complement strand
ATATTCCCTTTTTTTTTGGTAAACTATTAACATATTGTATCCTATTTGGGTGACTAAACTATTACCATGAATCAATCATCAAATATTTCAAACCCGAACTTCCTCAACCACAAGTTATTACTTAATCCTGATTTCCCATCCTTTTATTTTTCTATCAATTTTGAAATGAAGCATCTTAGAAAATTTAAGAGAGTGATATATAAGACATACCAACTCAGAATCAGTCTTTTTGGTGAACCATTCACCTACACTAATTGGTCCTAAACTTCATTGTTGAAAAGATGTGTACACCAAAAGTAAACCCTAATTCATGATTTGCCTAATTGATAGTCATCCCTTAACATTCTATTGATGGCTAAGGCAGAAGTCAGGGTTGTTCCTATCTTCCTCTGGCTCTGAAATTTCACCTGTTTGTTTATGTGAATAGCCTCCCAGCACATCAATTGCAGGCACATCTGATTCCACATCCTTAATCCAACTCATCAGCTTGTTATGAACATCAAGGGAGATAACATTCTTGCTACTGAGTAACCTTATCAAATCCTCTGCCTCCTCCATATCTCCATTAAATTTCAAGTACTGAAAAATGGCAGCTAAGGATTCCGGTAATGGCCTCCACTTACGCCCCACTTCACAGATAGAAACTGCCTCTTTCATACATCGAACAGCCATCGGAAAATTTCTATGTGAAATATATCCAAGCAAGAGCCCTGACCAAGTCCATTCATTTGGCTTTCCTCCCTTCGAGATTGTCCTATTAACAATGGCTTCAGCTTCCTCCATTTTGCCCTTTCTGCTGTAAGCTGCTATCATCTTGTTCGGCATAAAGAAATTTCTGAAATACTGGTTTCTAGATTCCCACTCCTCAAAGATAATCTTAGCAAGTTCAATGTCATCCAACTTAAGAAATGAACTTATTACAGCTGAATAGTCTGTTTTGAGTAGCTTCCCATCCATCTTGTAAATATTCCACAACCTCATCACCTCTTCTTTCTTCCCTATTGTTGCATATTGAGTTATAAGATGAGGAAAGGCCTTTTTCCATATTGTGTAATCCACGCACTCCTCTGATTTCTTTAAAGCGTTAAAAGCTTTATCATGAAACCCGAGTTTGCGATAACAATTGGCAGCCACAGCATAAACACCCCAATCTACACTTCCGGAATACGATGGATCATCTTCTAACTGTGCAAGAAGTTTGTCTATTCCCTCTATATTAGATTTGGCTGCATATGTATTAATCAAGGTGGAAAATGTAAATCTATCGAATTTAATACCCTCTTCTTTCATTTCAAGCAACAAATTTTCCACTTTGTCATAGTTTTGTGTTTGATAGTAGAGGTTAAGCAAAGAATTTCTTGCTAAAGTAGACCTTGCGAAACCCAAATGTCTCATCTGCAGCATGATCCTTTTAGCTTTATCCACATCTTTAACTTGAGCATAGCAATTAAGAAGAGTGCTGTAACAATCTGTAGTTCTTAAGTAGTTCGGAATGCTATCAAAATAGGATTCAGCTTCTTCTATTCCCTTAACCTTCGCAATCAAGTCGAGTTTTAAACTAAAATCTGCAGAACTAGGTTCAGAGTATCCTTTCTCAGACATCCAAAATGATACCTGCAAAGACGGTTCATTTCCACAAAGATCCCAAAAATCAACCCAGAAAAACATAGTATCTTTAACATTTGAATCGCATTGTGCAGCTAGATCATGATTCAACCTAAAGTTCGAATAAATAATATTTTTATGAATTAAATAACGACTAATTAGTAATTAATGATAATGATGATAATACCTCGAGGGCGTTTTTATATCTTTTGCGTGACCTAAGTTGCTTGATAACGAATAGCAGTTTATCGTAGCTAAGAGTTCGGCCATCCTGAATCCACTGCTCGAGAATCGTAACAACCGGGAGAGTTGGATCGGTAACAATGAAGATCCGACGGTACAAATCCGGCGGGACATAAACGTTGGCGCTTTGATTCCTCTTCGCCGGTGAGAGGTTGGAGGTAGAAGCGGCAGAGGTTGCGTAGGTCGCGGAAGAACGAGGAAGAAGACGTAAAGCGGATCTCAGACGGGTGAGTAGTACCATTTCTTATTCGGAATTCAGAGAGAGAGTAACGAAGACGAGTTGCAAGATGCAAGTTTTGTTCTTCAGCAATGGAGTTGCGGAGTGAGCGCTTGGAAGAGTAGTAGAATATTGTGAGTTTGTGAATACTGCGAAGTGAGCTGTGAGCAACAGCATTTGGTCTCACGTCTCAGTGGCAAAGTTGTAATTCGATGTAACTTCACAAGGAAGTGGCGAATGATTTTGGAAAATAAATCTAAAAACATTCTTAGTATTCATTAGATTCCGGACTTAACATTATTACTTCCACACAACTAGTAGTTAAGTACATCCAACTACGTAGTAAACCAAAAATGATTAATATTCCTTGTAATATTTGATAGTTCATACATAGCATTTAACGTTCCATTTTAGTAAAATTTCAAATCTTTAATTCAGTACCACATCCCGTAAATAGATTGTTTTATGTAAACCAATAAATAAAAACAGAGAATTATTTATCCCATTTGTTAATATCTCTAATTCTGGATTCAGCCAATTATGTGATGATTATGGATCACTTTTAAATTGTGGCAAACCAACCATTTGTGGACGAAAACAACTCAACAGAATCGTTGAAATCAACATAGTGATTATAAACCTAATCGCTAAAAAACTCACGGTTTTGGATGACAAATTTACGTCCAAGCAACAAAATCTTTCATAACATATGAACCAGCCAAGCGAACAGCTAAGTATACTATAAGCCAGCAAAAGTACCACAACATCTTTAACTTAGCTATGGTGAAATAAAATACATAATAACAAAATCTCTGGTCACCAAGACTGCTTCCCCTAGCTGTTTAACGATTTGCCTTAGCAACTCTCTCGATTTCATCCTTTTTCTTGATAGCATAGCTGAAATGGAGCAAATAATTCTCAGCAAAGGCCAAAACCCACAGCAATATAAATTGGAGAAAATGTTCAAAGCCATGTATACCTGTTGGATGAACCTTTTGCTGCGTTAATGAGCTCATCTGCCAAACATTCAGCAATTGTCTTGATATTTCTAAAAGCAGCTTCCCGAGCGCCTGTTGTTAGAAGATAGATGGCCTGATTAACACGACGAAGCGGTGAAATGTCCACAGCCTGTCGCCTCACAACTCCAGCAGAACCAATTCGAGTTGCATCCTCACGGGGACCACTATTGAAATATATGCAATTAGATAAATCGGAAATTTGGTGTATGACAGAAAATCAGTACTAACATTTTCGACCTACAACCACTTACAAGAGTAAAATGCATATTGCAAAATACTGAATTATGTAGATAACATCACAAGACAACAAACTCAAATTTAGATTAAAAAGAAGAATGATCAGATAGAGCTAATACATAGATGCCATCATCCAGGCAATCAAACCAATAGGGAAATAACTAATCATCACTTCATTCTCAAGCTTTTTATAGTAAACCACTTCCTACAAATAAATTAAGACACGTTGAGACCGAGATAACCAAATCAATATATTACATAAATATACAAACTAGATGGCTAAGCAAGGAAGTCATATTTCCTTTTCATTACATTTTAATGCACAGATAGTGGCTATTATATATTTATATGGTGCACATATATTTCTATTCTTTACAGTGCAAATGTGACTTTATTCAGTACCTCATCAAGTAATTACTAATTGCTTTATAAGATTGGATACATTTGATTGACAATTCCCAATAAGAAACAATACCGCAGGGTGTAGACAAGGAGAATAGTCAGATAGAGCTAATACAAAATGCCATCATTCAGGCAATCAAACCAATAGGGAAACACATATTCATCATTCTATTCTCCAAAGTCCAACATAATACAAGGACAACATGAAGTTTCTCAATATCAGAATTGACGTTTATGTATATTATCATTTTTAACTATGCATCCATTTAAACCCACAAACATGTAAACAATAATAGAAAAACCTATTCCATGCACCAGCACCTACATACCTGTTGATAACTGCATCAACGATAACCTGAATTGGATTCTGGTCAGTGAGCAAATGAATAATTTCCATAGCATGCTTGATAATCCTCACAGCCATTAGTTTCTTTCCGTTGTTCCTCCCGTGCATCATGAGAGAGTTGGTAAGCCTCTCAACAATTGGGCACTGGGCTTTCCTGAACCTCTTGACTGAGTACCTACCAGCAGTGTGAGGAACATAGGTTGCATGCTTGGATGGGACCACTCCAATATAATCAGCCAGAGAAATATCAGTAACCTAACAACAGAAACCAACGAAGAATTTCAATATAACCAATAACACATTCACATTCGAGATTGACTTCGAATATAAAAATATATTGTCAATATTCTAATTGATAAACCAAGTTAAAGCACGGATCAATAGCCACTTTTACTACCAATTGAGCTACAAACTAGTGATCTAACAGTTTCGGTCCACGGTTTAGTTAATTTAACTCACAATTAGCTTCATCTTAATAGAAAAAATGAAATGCATTATATTAAAACTTCTTTTATTTCATTAATAGTTGAAACAGATTGCTCCATAAAACAAACTACGCTGAACTTAAAGCTAAACATTCAAATACGAAATAACAGAAAACAACAAGTAAAACTCGTTGTTATTTTAGCTCACGAAACATCAATTCGCAGAGTGAGAAAAACAATTGGCGTTTTTCTTTCTTAACTAAAGGAAGAAGGGGAGAGAAGAAGTACCTGAACGTCATCGAAGCTCCAGCGGTTGAAAAGCTTGACATCGATCTGAGTAGGATCTGGAACAACGCCAACCTCTTGGACTACGTCAGCCATTCCTGCAAACGAGAATTGAACACAGAATAGATAGTTAGCTAAGTGTAAAGATTGAAAGAGAAAAGAGATACGGATCGAAGAAAGAAGAAGACGGAGACGAACTTGTTGAAGCAGAAAGTGTGTTGTGCCGCTTAGGGTTCTATGCTGTGGAGTATAAGGGATTAGTCGAACACACTTCGTGAAGCGAAAACCCTACTTGGGGCCGGTTTTGGAATTTCGTTATTTATACCTTGATCAGAAAGGAACCCTAATTTCTTTTCTGTTTTTTGTGGTTTTTTTTATTGGACTTTAGAAAGCACCCTGATTTTTGGGATCAGTCAAAGGAGCCCTAAGCTAAGAGGCTTTGCTTGGAAATGAACCGTAATTAGAATTGTAGACCATGTTGACTGGCCCAGTCTTCTTGAATTATTGTAAGGTTGGTTAAATAAAATAAACCCAGACCATGACCAAAACAAAAGGGGAAAGGAAGGATAACCAAAAACAGAAGGAAACAAGTAAAAAAAAAAAAAAAGCATCATCTTATGGACTCATGGTTAATTAGCTCAACCAGCTTGTAGGAAACCTTTTTTTTTTTCAATTGATTTTTCTTTTAAAAAAAAAGTGTAAAAATTTTTAGCTTGAAAAAAATAAAAATGAGTCTTATGGCTATAGATTATCATAGAAATTAACATTGTAGGCATAGAAATTAAGAAGTAAAATTTTACATAGATTTAATTATTCTATTGATTATTTTACATAGATTTAATTACATAGATTTAATTTTCAATTAGATCCCTATATTTTTTTTTTCTTTAATTGAGTCTCTCTGCACTAACTTTTTTTTTCAATTAGGTTCTTCCTGACAATCATTGGCTTAATTTTATAAGGATCCAACTAAAAAAAATTTGATACAAAGATCCAAATAAAAAAGAAAAAAAGTGTAAAGACCTAATTAAAAAAAATTTTAGTGCAAAGACTTAATTAAAAGGAGAAAAAGTACAGAGACCTAATTAAAATTTTGCAAAACTATAGGAATCAATATTCAATAGAGTAATTAAACCTTTTACACATGTATGGATACAATAAAATACTTTTATGTAAGTACGGTTAGAAATTAACTTACTGTGTTTACTACATAAGAATCTAGTTTGTCAAGTATT
>NC_029786.2:104867818-104871281 GCF_000816755.2 Arachis ipaensis | reverse complement strand
CACAAAAAAAAAAAAAAAAGAGACCAAATATATCTGAGTTTATCATTAGATAAAGCCTTACTCGTTTTAGTGCAAATTGCAAAATTGAAAATAAAGAGCATGATTGCAATTGCACACAAGAATCATACTGAAAGAAACAATACTCCAAAGACCAAAATTTATTCATGTTATCTCTACAATAGCATTTTACACTCTCAGACCACTTATTTCTTACGGTTCATGTCCAACTCAATTTTACATAATGAATAGATAGATTGCATTCAACTACAGAACTCAGTCAACAAAAGTTCCAAATTACATCATTGTTCAATTGGAAACTTCAATGCCTTGAAAATAGGCTTCTTAAATTGTTTCTTTGGAAGAAAGGAAGGAAGCAAGCAAGCAATCACAGTGATGATGAGAGTATTATTCTCCATGAGAGTGAGTGTCCATTATTTGCAATGCAATGTCCCTATACAAACAAGAAGGGAAGAATCGCCAAAGAGCAAGAACCATAATGAACTAATAATGAATTTTCACAGGACAGTATTATAAATATGATCCTACCATAGTATTTATAAGCTACTTTGCTCCATTTTCATAAAATAAGTTTGGAATATAACTCGCTGAAGTAATAACATTGTCAAAACTCATAAACATCTTGCTTTGTCTAAACATGTGGAACAAATCATGTTGAAGAACCAGGTAGTTTGTGATTATACTTGTATCGATCTCTTTGTCCTGAAAACAAACAAAATATAACAAAAGAAGGACATCAATTCATATAAACTCAGTTTAGCTGTCCAAAATTGAAGAAGAAACAACTGTCTTGAATAGCAAGAGAATAAAAATTTATGCATAGAAGTAAATATATATAGATAAAAAGCAACAACTTTAGACATATTCAAATGATTACCTCCTGAAGATTTTGGACCACTCTGCATATTTGAATGATTAAACATTCTTCATGTAGCAAGTGTGGCAGCAGAAGTTATGCTGTTGGTTCCACTCTGCATCTTTGAATGATTCAACACTCCTATTGTAAGTATCCGCAGGGAGTGATGTTGGCCTTCAATTTGGAATTCTAATTTTCTGCAATTCGATATCATCAAGTCAGTTGCATGTTCGCAATGGCCTCCACCACGAACTCTACTTGATGCTTTCCTTTAATTGATAGTTGACGCAGTAAAGGAGGTAGCTCCCCAATTCTCACTTTATTACCACCAACTATGTGTAAAGAGGTCATAGTAAGAACTCTTGGAAGACAGGAACTCAGATTACTGCATTTGATAATCTTAAGTAATTGCAAAGATGGTAGATGATTAGGCAAGTCTCCTCTCAACATGGGACAGTTCCTTATGATAAGCTCCCTAAGGCGAGGAAATGCATTGAACTTGCAGAGTTAGTGTGGTGATGTTGTGGTAGGAAGAATGTCCCAACCAATCAGGAAATCTTGTACCCTGTAACCACTGATTTCTAGTTCTTTCAAATTACTGAGGTTGAAACTTGTCTAGTATATCTCTTTCAATTTGGGAATAAGCTATATTTTCATCTTTATCTGATGACCACTTCAACTTTAAAGAGTTAATGCCATTCTTATCGAACATCCTTGATTTGTGTAGATTTGCAAGTGCTCCCAATTCTGTAATCTTGTTCTCTTCACGCTTCCCAACAAACAAGTCTTTGTCAAATTCATGGTCCTTGGAATACAAAGACAACTTCTTCTAAACTATTGTCACTCTTTGGTTCCTGCAAAAGACCTTCTGCCATCCACAATAACACCAGTTTATCTCTTTTGAATTCGTAGTCCTTTGGGTATAAAGAACAATAAACAAAGCAACGTTTTAAGTAGAAGAAAGATAGTAATAACTAATTCTTAATGCAGGTACAATATTTATCCTATCATTAAAGAATTTCCATATCTCACTCTTCAATATATGATTCCAATCTTTGACATTAGAATTTCCACGCAATAAACCTCCAAGAGATTGAGCTGCCAAAGATAATCCGTTACACTTCTTTACAATCTTTCTACCGACCTTTTCCAAAGTTGGAGTCTGAACAGAGTCGGTGAAAAGAAATGCATGTTTTGAAAACACTAACCAACAATCTTCATCAGACAATAAATTTAGTTCATGAGGTGAAACAGTTTGCACCACAGAAGCCACCTTTTTACTTCTAGTAGTTATGAGAATTTTACTTCCCTTAACCTCATGTTGAAAAGGTTTTAGAAGCCTATTCAAATCGTAATAATCCTCGTTCCATACATCATCCAAGACGATAAAGAATCTTTGCCCTGACAACTTTTCCTGTAAATCTTGTAGGAGTAAATTCAAAATTTTCAAGTTACAAGGACTCCTTGTTATTGCATCAAGTATATTCTTGGTGACCTTCATGACATCAAACCCTTCTGACACACAAACCCAACCTCTAAAATCAAAATTCTCCTTCACTTTATCATGGTGGTAAACCAATTGGGCTAAAGTAGTCTTTCCTATTCCACCTATGCCCACAATGGAAATCACAGATATATCAGCATCACCAGTGTCATCATCATCATCCAACAACAAGTTCACTATGGCCGCCTTGTCATCTTCCCTGCCATATACATTAGATCTATCAACTAGAGATGTTTTAATCCTCCATGACATGTTCTCCTTAGGAATTTCTCTGAGACCAAGAGTGTCTTTTTGCTTCACAATAGACTCTATCCTATCAGTGATTTCCTCCACCCTGTTTGCTATCTCCCTATCTTGCAAACTGAGATAACGAGAGAAGAAGGTACCTGGATCCTTCTGAGTGGCAGCTTTGGTGAAGACTTCATCCAACAAGTCATCAGCAACATACATAGCATCTTTGAGACTATCGAGCCAGTCCTTCACAGCTCTCTCCTTGATCTGCTTTTGCTCAGCATCAAAAACAACATTCAGAATGGAAGATAGAACTGCTCCACCCACAAGTGCTTCACAAGATCAAGTGATAAGATAAGAGGAAACTAAGAAAGGGAAAAGGAAGTATTTTGCAGTAAACTAGGTTATTCTCAAACAGGAGTATGGAAATATGGATGTAGCTTTGGGCAAGTACTTGTTTGACAAATGATGCCACTGATGATTTTTTAATATTAGAGCTCGGCTTCACCTACCCCCAAGAGGCAATGTTCTAGATCGAAAAACATATGATATTCTAATATTTTTTCTAAGATATTTTTCAGTACTCTGTCCAAGGAAAAACGAGTGGTGGAAATTTGAACAAGTTGACCCCACCATGTGTACCCATTGATTTATCTCTGACCTTTTTTAAGCAGTACAATGCAAGTTTAATTGCTTGTGGTTTATGCTAAACTTGATGTAGGATAAAAGATATAGGAAACATTTCAAGTGTACCGAGAGTATTGGTATTTCAGTTGTTTTAATAGTTGATCTGAATTATAAAAAATATATATAATATATATTAAAAATTAATAGTTAAAATAACTAGAACACCA
>NC_029786.2:104857559-104867715 GCF_000816755.2 Arachis ipaensis | reverse complement strand
CTCCAGTGTACTTAAAATGTTTCCAAAAATATATGTGATAGTAATAAGTTGAGACGGTTAATAGTTTGTTTTAATTTGTTGTTTTATACTAGTAATTTGGCATTAAAATTTATATGTATTTTTTAATCACTAGAAAAAAATTTTTAATTGCTAGATGCTTGCACCAGAGATTGATTAGTTGATAAAGATAGTAATTATTTGTAATCCATGTAATTAGATACTAGTTATTTTGTTAAGGTGAATACTATGGTGTTTATCATTTTGTACTTAAGTTACTAAAAAGAGTAAATGAATAATATTTAATAAATTTTATATAATTTATTTTTTATCTTAAATATTTTATTTTTTATTTAAAAAAAAAATTAAGCAATTTAGACACCATAGAAGTGTGTACTTCTCATCATGAGTTAAATTCTTGCCCTTCAGGCTTCAATCTCTCAGCTCCTTCTACACTAAATCTTCATCAAGTGAAGTATAACAAAATAGTAAATATGCCGCAAGTAAATAGAAACTGAGCCACTATATGAAAATGTGTCGTTTCAATTTTTTTTTCAGTTGACCGTGTAAAGTGTAATATTTAATCTATCAATATTTTTTTTTATTTTATTTATAAAATATATGATAAAAGACCGTACTTTAACCTTTCAAATGAGGAAAAAAAATTGAAAAGATCCAATCTCTTATAATATATGGCTTTTTATTCTTAAAAACCATAAACATTGCCTTATTTTAATAGTTGTAGTTTGAACTATTAAAATGATGGTAAGTTTAAGCATAAAACTATTTTGTGCTAAAATTAGTTTCAACTTTTAACACTCCAGCATGCGATAAAAGGATAAAATTTCTTCATTTCGGACCAAAGAAATAGAAAAATTTTGCTCTAACATATAAACCCAATAGTCTAAGATTTTTTCCTTTTTGTCTCAAGTACCTAATGGCTAATGCCCATCCGTGGTTCTAGCCTGGTTTCCATATAAAATTAACCTCACTTATTCTTTGGGTTTCAATTAGTTTATGTTCGAGTAAAACAGTGAAATCAGAAATTTTTTTCTCTTAAAAAAAAACCCGATTTTCAAATCCCACCTAAAGTGCTCAACAAATTGCAGCTTAGTAATGCCTTGTGATCAAAGGATTTCGTTTATATCAAGATAAGCACAGCTCAATATTAGAGCAGCGAATGCACTATATTAAGAGCACGGTATAGATCTAGGACAACAAAAGTAGCATTAACCTATGCCATCTGCTAACTACTATTAAAATTGAAACTAGAGGAACTAAAATCCACAACTTATTTAGGTGGCGTTTGGTAAGGGGTATTGAGACTGAGATTGGGTACTGAGACTTAGTATTGTATTTGGTAACCAAATACTAAAACTAAAATTTCAATCTCTATCTCCAAAATTTCAGTCTAGCCCAACCTTCTTGCTTCTCTCTCGGACTCGAGTAGGGTGAGAATGTCACCTTCTCTCACTGGTCCCTTCACATTCCTCATGATGTGGCGGTTCTGATCATCCAGAAACTTGACTCTAACCTTGACAATGTTAGCATGCTTTATGCCAGTATCCATCCTGCTCAAACAAAATCAACATTAAAACTTAAGGTTAGGGAGGGAGGACAAGGTTGTGGATATTGCAGCAGTAATGACTAAAAAATTTGCACACACATATTCAACCGTTTTAAATGCCAGCTATCTAGAAAAAGCCGCATCCTTATTGACTATGGTAGGCAAGGATTTGAAGAAATGCAAATCACACACTGAGACATGCAAGGTTCTTAAATTTTCGATTGAAATCTAATCCAACAACTACGAAAACAGCATTCAATTGAACAGGAAACATATTAAAGTTGCTGAAACACAGCAGTAATAGCAACCCAGATCATACAAACTTTGATAGTTCAGAAGCTAAGATAAATTAACAGCCATTGTAATTCAAAACCTTTAGTCCTGCAAATATGTCATAGAATATGACCCAAGGCAAAACATCTTCTGAAGAAGATTATACATAAACTTCAATATTTCCACATTCCAAATGAATACTACGAAACACACCTTAACTACTTTAAGTGAATTTTCATGGTAATCAGCATATAAGGTTTGGAATATACCTTGCTGAAGTAATAATATTGTCAAAACTTGTAAACATCTTGCTTTGTCTAAACATGTGGAACAAATCATGTCGAAGAGCCGGGTAGTTTATACAAATAAGGTAACTCCTCAGGAGATGGTAGCTGAAGTTTTTGACAATATTGAAGTAGAGATATCTTTGTAAACATCAATACCTGCCTAGCAGCTAAAGTTGAAGAAGAAACAACTGTCTTCAATTGCAAGAGAATGAAACTTTATGCATAGAAATAAATAAATATTAATAAAAATCAGCAACTTTAGACAGATTCAAATGATTACCTCTTTAAGATTTTGGACCACTCTGCATATTCGAATAATTGAATATTCTTCATGCAGCTGTATGCTGTCCTGTGCTAGAGTTGAGAATGAGGAGAGAAGTCATTCAGGAGAAGGTATGAAGTGTTAGCTGTGTAAGGAATGATATAAGACATTAATAAGAATGAACAACAAGAATACTGTAAAGCAGATAAAGAATGAAAACTACTGACTCACTTTATATGCGGTGTGTAAATATTTGTGCAAAATCTTGTGTTACCATCTACCAAATCCATCTTCCATTAACTTGAATGCCGCGGATGTGGGAAATTTTAGGCCAAACTTGTAGGTCCTTCATCTCACACCTCTTACCAAGCAAATGGCTTTCTTTGATGATGAGTCGAATTAGAGAAGCAGGTAGCTTTTCTCCCTCAATATTCTCCAGCTTGGGACATTCAATAATGGTTAAATTTCGGAGGGAGTTGAGGTGGACTAGTCCCTTGCATTCCAAAGTCTCCACACTTTTAATGCTATTCAGTATCAGAGACTCAAGGCATGCAGGCAACCAACCTTCCTTTGGGAGAGACTTCACACTCACACTTTCGCATTCACCTTCAATGGTAAGATGAGTAAGCCCGTGAAATTGCAAATTCATCAATGCTGCACTGCTCACTAGCTTCTCGAAGTAGCCGATGCGAAGAGATCTCAAGCTACAGTGTGGATCCCTTATAGCAAACAAATCGATTTCTGGACAGCCCATTATTGTGAGATTCTCTAGCTGAGGTGCTGCTGTCCACAGCGTGGAAATGGATTTCAATCTGGCACAGTTGTATATATATATAATGAACGGAGACATGAAAGAGAGCATGACACCACAACAGACTCCATCTTTTCACAGTCCGTAATGTCAGCACACACGAGATTAGGAAAGGAATCCAACAACGAGAAGGATGTAACCGAATCACAGCTGTTACTTATTTCAAGTATATGCAGCGAGTCGTGTTGGCCTTCAATTTGGAATTCTAAGTTTCTACAACTTGATATCCTCAACTTTTTCACTGATGCAGGAATACTACTCAATGGAAACAATATATGGGAGGAACAATCTGAGATGGATAAAGATGTGAGGCAACTTAGTTGGGTGTTCTTTATGGCCGGCACGACGGCCTCCACTAGATTCTTTCCTTTGATTAATAGTTCATGCAATAAAGGAGGTAGCTCTAGAATTCTCACATTATTGCTATGAAGTAGACACAATTTGGTAATAGCAGGAGCTCTTGGAAGGCAAGAACTCAGCTGCTCGCAATTCCGAATATCAAGATATTTCAAAGATGGTAGATGATTGGGCAAATCTCCTGTCAACATGGGACACCCCCATATGGTAAGCTTCCTAAGTCTGGGAAATGCATTGAACTCTAATGAACGCCACTCCTTCCAGCAAGGCATTGATTCAAACCAGAGTGTTTCAAGCATTGGAAATGGTGTCTCCACACAAGAATCATGGTTTTGGTAAAATTCAGCACCAACAATCCCAAGCCTTTCAAAGCCTTTAATTTTTAGGTGCTTCAAAGAGGGCAACTCTCCAAGTGAAGGAAGCATACAACAATTTCTGAAACCACCCGAAAGGAAACCGCCCATAAGTACCTTGGTGATGTTGTGGTAGGAAGAATGCCCCAACCAATCTGGAAGCGTTGTACCCCTGTAACCCCTGATTTGTAGTTCTTTCAAATTACTGTGAGGTCGTAACTTGTCAAGTATATCTCTTTCAATTTGGGAATCTACTGTGTTCTCATCTTTATCTACTGACCACCACAAGCTCAAAGAGTTAATGCCATCCTTATCACACATTCTTGCCTCCGAAGCTTCATTGCTGTTGACCACATTCTCCAATTTGGTAATGGAAAGTGATTGGTGTAGATTTGCAAGTGCTCCCAGTTCTTTGATCTTGTTCTCTTCATGCTTCCCAACAATGTAGTCGCTTAAAAACTGCAAACCTTTCAATTTGCTCATGCCTTTCGGCATCTCATGCAAACAAGTCCCTGTAATATCAAGGTGACGCAAATTGACAAGATTTTGCATTCCAGCTGGAAGAATTTTCAGATTTGAACATCCATTCAGCTTCAAAGTCTGCAAATTGTACAGGTTACCCAGTGACTCAGGCAATGTCACAACGTAGGTCTTGGATAGATCCAAGTAACGCAAATGAATCAACTCACCTATTGAATCAGGAAGTGAGTCAAGAGGGAAGCATTTAAAAGACAAAACTCTCAAGTACTTCAATTGTGAGAGTAAAATGCATGGTGCGTTTTCCATGTTGAATGGAATCCCCCAATCCAAATTAACTTCAAGAAATGTCCTTGTATGTTTTACTTTGTCACAAACTCCCAGAAGTTTTGACATTGGGTAATTGCCTTTAGCATTATGTGACAAATGACGAGTTTTAATATCAACTTCAACAGTATTCTCAACCTCCTCAGCTCTAAAATAGAAGTCTCCACCAAAGATCATTGCCAAATCATGCACCAGATCATGCATCACAAATATCTTTTCCCGAGTACTATGAGGCTGGAAAAATGATCTCGCAACTAATTCATCAAAATATTCATCGCCAACTTCTTCCATACTTTTTTTTCCTACTGGTTGTAAAAAATTTTCTGCCATCCATAACAAAATCAATTCATCTTTGTCGAATTCATGGTCTTTGGGATACAAGGAACAATAAACAAAGCACTCTTTCAAGCATGAAGGAAGATAATAGTAGCTAATTCTTAATGCCGGTACAACTTTTATCCTGTCATCAGAGAATTCCCATATCTCACTCTTCAATATATGATTCCAGTACTTGACATCAGAATTCCCACGCAATAAGCTTCCAAGGGCTTGAGCTGCCAATGGCAATCCATTACACTTCTTTACAATATTTCTGCCAACCTTTCCTAAAGTTGTATTCTGCATAGAGTCAGTGGAAAGACGTGCATGCTTTGAAAACACTAACCAACAATCTTCATGAGACAATAAACTTAGTTCATGAGGTGGAACAGTTTGCACTACAGAAGCCACCTTTTTACTTCTAGTAGTTATGAGAATTTTACTTCCCTTAACTCCATTCTGAAAAGGTTTTAGAAGGCTATTCCAAGCGTCATAATCTTCATTCCATGAATCATCCAAGACAACAAAGAATTTTCGTCTTGCCAGCTTTTCCTTTAAATCATGTTGAAGTAAATTCAAATCTGTCAACTTACAAGATCGTGAAGTTATTGTTTCAATTATAGTCTTGGTGACCTTGATAACATCAAACTCTTCGGACACACAGACCCAAGCTTGAAAATCAAAATTCTTCTTCACTTCGTCATCATGGTAAACCAATTGGGCCAAAGTAGTCTTTCCTATTCCTCCCATGCCCACAATGGGAATCACAGGTATATCACCATCAGTAGTATCAGCGTCGTCCAACAACAATTTCACTATGACCTCCTTGTCTTTTTCCCTGCCATATATATTGGATCTTTCAACTAGAGATGTTGTAATCCTCCATGACATGTTCTCCTTAGGAATCTCTCTAAGACCAAGAGTGTCTTTTTGTTTCACAATAGATTCTATCTTATCAATAATTTCCTCCATGCAGTTTGCTATCTCCCTATCTTGCAAATTGAGATAACGAGAGAAGAAGGTACCTGGATCCTTCTGAGTGGCAGCTTTGGTGAAGACTTCATCCAACAAGTCATCAGCAACATACATAGCATCTTTGAGAGTATCGAGCCAGTCCTTGACAGCTCTCTCCTTGATCTGCTTCTGCTCAGCATCAATGAGAAAGGCTTGAACAGCATAAAGAGTAGTCTTCAACCTTTCAAGCAGCTTCTGGGTAAGCTTCTTCCCTTTGATCCAGTTGGCAACTTCTGGTGAGGACATCCTGTCAAAAACAACATTAAGAATAGAAGACAGAACAGCTCCACCCACAAGTTCGGCAGCCATGTTTCTCCAGGTCAATTGATAAGAATATAAGAAATCGAGCAAATGAAAGGAAATGGAGGTATCTAGTGAAGTATATTGTCCTACTCTGATATGTACTTTTGAAGCAGAAACATATTGACTTTAAGATTATTGGTATTAGAAGCAAGCGAACTAAAATTATTCATGAAAATGTCCCACTTGTTGGACAAATGATGCCACTGATGATTTTTTTTTAATATAAGAGCTTGACTTCACCAACTTCCAGCACACATTGTTCCACGTCCAATGGCATATGATATTCTATTCTAATTTTATTCTAAGAGGGTGTTTCCTTCACTTTTTTCTTTTTTCAGTGCTCTGTCCAAGGAAAACGAGTAGTGGAGACTTTGAACAACTTTACCTACCAGGCTACTTAGTTATACCCATTTATATATTTGACTCTTTTTTTAACAGTGCAATGAAAATTTAATTGCTTGAAGTTTATGCCAAACTTGATAGATATAAACTCATAAAAGAGATATAAACTCATAAAAGAGATATATATGTGTTAGTAATAAGTTGAGACTGTTAATAGTTTGTTGCAATTTATGTTATTTGATACTAGTAAACTGGAAAATCACTAGGAAAACTTTCACTCTTCATTCTTTCAACTACCTCAGTTTTCAGATTATTTAGTTGCTTGATTGATCACAAATATTGCTTCTTATTATTACAGTTTTGAAATTTTATTTTCCTAAATAGTAGAGAACGAACACTAATGACAAGAAGGCCAAGCTAGGGCAATAGTTACGAAACATTGTGGCAATTCAGCGAATAGCATTGATGTTTCCTTCACATTTCTTGGTATCACTCACTGTGTTTAATGAAACAAGCTAATTATTAGTACTTGTTAGCCACCAATAATTGTCTCACTATGCAGGTTTCTTTTTTGTTAGTACCTAGAAGCTTGCACTAGAGATTGATTAGTTGATGTAGATAGTAATTAACTAATTATTTATAATCCATGTAATTAGTTACAACTGAAGGGTCAGAGGTCATAGCATAAAATTATTTCGTGCTAAAATTAGTTTCAACTTTCAACACTGCAGCAGATTGAAAGGGTTAAATTTCTCCATTTTGGACCAAAGAAAACAGAAGTAAACAATAGTCTAAGAAATTTCCTTTTAGCTGAAGTACCTAATGCCCGTCCATGGTTATAGCCTGGTTTCTAAATAAAATTTGGACCTCCTTAGTTATTTGGGTTATAATTTGTTTATGTTCGAGTCAGTCAAACAATGACATCAGAAATTATTTTCCCGTTAAAAAAACCCGATTTTCAAATCTCATAAAGTGCTTAACAAATTGCAGCTTAGTTATGCCTTATAATCAAAGGATTTTGTTTATATAAATATAAGGTCATATGGAAATAGACCCTCTCAATTTTTTGTAAAAATTGAGGAAGTAAAATGTGATCTCTCATTATTAATTGTTATAAATGAAATCAAAAGAAAACATGAGAGAGAGTGTATTAAAGAGTTATAGATCACACTTTATATAAATAGAACCAAAAGAAAACATAGAGTGTGTATTGAAGGGTTATAGATCACACTTTACTCCCTCAATTTTTTTCAACAATTGAGAGGATCTACTCCCCTTTTTTCAACAATTGAGAGGATCCATTCCCAGGTCATGTCCACAGCTCAATATCAGAGTGGGGAAAGCATTATATAAAAATCAAATCACAAAAAAAATCGTAAATTCAGCCACCTCAATATCAAAATTTAAGTTTCATAATAAGAGCATATAGTATAGATCCAGGACAACAAAAGTAGCATCGAACTATGGCATCTGCTAACTACCATTAAAACTAAAACCAGAGGAACAAAAATCCACAATTTTTTTACTTAATACAGAGAAAAACCATCGGTGACCATCTAGCGCAATCTTCTTGCTTCTCTCTCAGACTCAAGTAGGGTGAGAATGTCACCTTCTCTCACTGGTCCCTTCACATTCCTCATGATGTGGCGGTTCTGATCATCCAGAAACTTGACTCTAACCTGGGTCACTTGCCCTCTAGACCCAGTGCGACCCATAACCTTGACAACGATAGCGTGCTTTATGCCAGTATCCATCCTGCTCGAACAAAAGTAACAATAAAAGGTTACAGAGAGAGAAGATTGCCAATATTGCATAAGTAATGACTACAAAATTTGCATACACATATTGAACATGTTTTAAATGCCAACTATCTAGTACATGCCACATCATTGTCAACTATGGCTATGCAAAGATTTGAATAAATGCAAATCACACACACAAGGTTAGACATGCAAACAACTACTACTACAACAAAATCACTGCCTCCTATGGGTTTTGCTCACAATGTAATGTATTCCATAACCAATGTTCTTGAATTTTCAATTGAAATCTAACCCAAACAACTAAGACAATAGCATCCAATTGAACAAGGAAGCAAATTAATGTTGCTGAAACACAACAGCACTAGCAACCCAGATCATAGAAACTTTGATGGTTCAAAATCTAACAAAAATTAACAGCTACTATATCATAATCATAGAAAGCCCAACTGATTGCTGTGAAAGGCTTAAGTACTCTAAAAAACATTCAAGACACTGTACAGAATGTTAGAAAACATTTAATTATTCAAAACCTCTATTCCTGCAAATATGCCATAGAATATGACCCAATGCAAAATATAACCCAACAAAACATCTTCTGAAGAAGATTACACATAAACTTTACGAAACACACCTTAACTACTTTAAGTGAAAGATCAGGATTTTACAAAACAAGTCATAAATCATTACGGAAATCTAGAATAGGATGTCAATGCAAGGGGAAAACGTATCTTTATTATAAGAAACAATATATTTAAGAAAAAAAATAACAACTATAATGATAAAGGAGATATAGAACTAAAATCTGGAAAACAAAAGACACTAGCTCAACAAGACCACGGAAGCCGCCAAAAAATTCTCTTTCGGGGGATACGAATTAGAAAGTAGGTACATAATCACCTAAATACTGAAAAAATAAACTAAAAAACAATAATTTAGGGAAAAATTGGAACGACGTAACAACAAAGAAGGAGAAAAGAAAGGATTGATATCAATAAGCTTGAATAGAAGAATTAATAGCAATGGCTGAGTGCGCAGGTACCTGAGATTTGAGGAGTCGCTTGTAGCTGCTGCTGCTTGCTCTCTTACTCGTCAGGGAGGATTGAAAGAAAATAACCCTAATTCTAACTATTGAGCTTTTATAGTGTGATGTGTAACTCTTGAAATGTCAATTCTACCCTCTAGATTGCTTAAAATAAAGTAACTATTTTGGTTAGTAAGTAATTAACCAAATTTATTAAATTTAGTTATGAGAAAAAAGATAAATAGATTTTTATCTTTTTAATAAAATATATAACAATAAATTACTTTCCAAAAAAATTTAGATGTCTTATATTTTAAAAAATAAAAAATATTTTTATATTTTTAATTAGTTAAAAATTTATTTATTTTTGAGATAAGAAATCAAAGGCCTATTTATTGTTTACTCTTTAGTTATTATATTTATACTTAATACTTCTATTAACATTATGTTTAGTTGTTTACTAAGTTGGCTTCTACTTCTAATTACTAATTTCGATTTTAATAATTTGAAATTTTCGTTTTTTTAGTCAATGAAAGAATAACAAAGTAAATCAAGACAACGATTTAGTACCTGAGCTCAAAATCTACACAAAATCACATGATTATGAATGTTGAATGGGTATTATTATTTTATTTTTTTAATTTGATATTTCTAAAGTTTAAGATTATTATTAATAATAAAATA
>NC_029786.2:104846602-104857350 GCF_000816755.2 Arachis ipaensis | reverse complement strand
TTTTAACAACTAAATATATATACTTTAAATCCTAGACCAATAAAAATATATAAAACAAAATTGAGGAAAAACAAGCAAAAATTTTAACAAAGATGCCTTAAAAAGTAAAATCATGAGATACAGGGTGCATTTAGATTATAGTTTGCAAACATAGATTTGGCCATGATTTTGTAATGCTGATTTTGATCCAAATTAGGTTTAGTAGTTCAATATGATTTGTTTTGAAAATTTATTTATCTCAAAAGTAGATATAATAATGTTGTTTGAATTGTACTGACAAAATTTAATTTTGTTTGTAAAATTATTCAAAGGAACTTATAAATTACAAACTTCAGAATAAAAAGCAAAAACTCCTAACCACATTTTAGTGATGTAACTCACTCCATTACTTCGAAACATCTGTCCTTCACTCTGTTATATATTTTAGCTAAAGCCTTTCAACATGCATGGGGATGTAGCTCAAATGGTAGAGCGCTCGCTTTGCATGCGAGAGGCACGGGGTTCGATCCCCCGCATCTCCATTTCTTTTTTATTTCCATATTTTTTATTAATTGATTTTGTTTTTTTTTAATAATAAATATATTCATTCTAACAGGCATACACAGTTACGAAAAGCAGGGGATTAATCACTAAAACCTTCGCAGCAGTGTTAGTAGTTTATCTATAGTCTCCAAAGTTTAGAATTAACCCATACTTTGCATTAGTTTCTTTACAAATTCAAAGGAGCATGTCGAATTAACTCAACCAAAGGAGCATGTCGAATTAACTCAACCATGTATGATCATATAACACTAATTGCTTTATGATCTAATAGTTAAAGCTTCATAGAATCAATTAGATCAAGCCTAGATTTTCCTTTCCACGTGTTGTGCAAACTCTCGAGTAAAAACACTTCTCACATCAGAATACACCTGAAAAAGTTGGCATCTATCCACAATGGAATCGTTTTTAACTCTTCACCAAGTGCGTCATTGGCTCATTTCAATATTTAGCTTAATGCTTTCTAACGTTAGGTACTATTATGAATATGTCGTCATGAAGTGTTTTTCTACATCATATCTTTTCTGACTTGAGTTGTTCATCACATCAACGAGACCGGCATAACACACATTAACTCAAATAAATAAATAAAATAATCGTCGTGTATGTATGACAATCGATTTTGTAGATTACCTTCCCTTCAAGTTAAAAAAAAAAGGTGGAACATGTTTAGTAGTTAGTTTCATTGCTTATTGTGAAATTGAAATCTAAAATATTGGGGAAGTTATGACATTTGTACAAGGCACAAGCCCCCCAAATCTAAAGTTATCACATTCATACATAAATCATGCACAACATGCTGTCTAATCATCTTGTGATTAAACATGGAAAATGCCATGACAACCCTGAAGATAGGAAATAACAAATATATTTTTTTCCAGAAGAAACAACCTCACGAAAAAGATGGATAAGGCAATGACTTTCATCATTTCATGCAAAGTTGAGTAGTGTCATGCCACTGCGACAAAACGTATATGATTTGGTCATACCCTTCTACTCCAAAACTAATTAGGCTTTCATGGGCTCAGCACGTGGCCTCCATAATCCAAGCCTATATTTGTGTGCATATTTCAATATTAACTTCCTCTGCAAAACCAGAAACTAGGTTTAGAAAGTGAACTATACAATTGTACGTTTCAAGAACAAAAGAAATCAGTATTTCAATCATAACAAAAGGTAAAAAGTGGGTCATCTTAGTCCCAATTAATAAGTCCTAGGATTGACCGAACGAGAACAGTCTCACCACCCATCACCAAGGCACCAACACAGCAGCAGCAGCAACAACACACTCATCCATCTTCTTCATTTCATCCCTACCTTCTTTCAGCCCTACACCACAACTCCTTAAAATGTCAACTTGAAAATTGTTATAACGTAATCTACAACAATTTTCAAAACCCCCCTCTCTTCCCTCCGTTTCCTTCCCTTCAAACATGAAACTCATAATAAACACACCCTTAATCTTTAAGCTAGTGTATATGTAATATACAAGGTAGCGACAAAACCCAACCACGATATGATGAATCAGCATGATTGCATGAGTTAAGTGACAAAATCAGAAAAGTTAGCACGGGAGGTGGGACCATAGGTCATCGGTCCAGAAGGAGAGAAAATCAGAATAAGTGCCAAATGGAGAAAGGGTATCGATAGTATGTTAATTCTCTTAAATTTCCCTCGTCTGTCTTTCACTTTCTGAAATTCTACCTCCCTATAAGTCCCTCTCTTATCAGAATTCTTAACTCGTTATTATTGTACAACATGAATGTAGGTTTGTCCAGTTCAATAGAATGGTGCGGGATGGTAACCTCAAGAAACTAATCTCAAGCTTATTTACTTTTTTCAGTTTATATATAACAGTTTATGATGCATCATAATAGGACGTATGTAGCAAAGAAAGCAAGTAAAGAGCAAAGGATTACATGTTTGCAAGGAATGCCAAGCTTCTTGAGTTTGAGGGTGCGAGTGACGAGAAGCTTCTGGAAGTCACCTAATTCAGATTCAAGTTTCGCAACATGGGATTCAACTCCATTCCCAATTCCCGTTAGAAACTCTGGTATTCCAACCTTCACTGCATAATCAAGCACAGTTACACAAAAACAATCATTCAAATTACATTGAAAGACTTAGTTTTCGAGAGACTAAACACAATAAAAACATATGAAGAGTCCTAAGTTGAGGATGAAAATGCAGATGGGGTATATAGCAGGAAATGATAGGTAGCGTACCAATGTATTGGGTTGATTTGGAGAAGAATCTAGAAGAAGAAGGAGAAGAATGATGAGGGAGCAGTTTTGGTGTTGTTGGGGGAAAACTAGAGGCTCTGGTTCTAATTATCCTTTGCAACCATGTTGCCATTGTCGAAGAAGCAAAAACGCCTGTCACAATTCAACAACACCATGCTTTATAGTGGAAAGCGGACCTATATATAATATGTATCATACATAACATTTTAATCTAATAATCTACCAACATATTCATAAGAACATAATCTCAAGGCATCAAAAGGCAAAAAGCCATGGAGTGTTAAACATAAATAAACCATCATAAAACATGAACATAAATATACTAAATCTAATAATCTACTGCATAAAGATGCATTCTCATTATAAAGTAATAATAGGCAAGGCATACTTTGATTCGTTCTACGATTCATTTCCTATAAATGAAGCAACAATTTACCCAAATCAAAAACAACAACAACAATCCAAAAACAACATTCAACAAAACTAAGCAGCAGCAGAAATTGATAGAGCATAATGAAGTAGTAGCAGCAGCAACATATAATAACAATCCACAATAAAAATTCATTTTTTTCAGTATCAAATCAATTTTACTTTATTGCAATGGCACATTATTAGACATAAATTTCACTTTCAGAGTATATGAAATTCTTTCGGGATACACATCAAACACGTAGATGACAATAACCTCATTAGGGGGTTCCATGCTTAAAGTGCAACAAAACCAACATAAAGCCACCACAGTGGTTGAAGACGAGATATCAGCATGGTTGTAAAAACTGAACCGGACATCGAATTGTTTTGGTAACTATTCAAAAGTTTAAAGGTCTAACTGGTTTAACCGTGGTTCAATAAGAATAACCAGATTATAATAAATTAATGAATATATTAAACCATAAATAAGCACACAATAACAAAAAGCATGCTTTACGCCGGTATCCACCCTGCTCGAACAAAAGCAACATCAAAAGGTTATGGAGGGAGAACAAGGTTGCCAATATTGCAGCAGTAACAACTACAAAATTTGCATACGCATATTCAACACGATTTAAATGCCACCTATCTAAGAACAACTCGCATCATTATTAATTATGGCTATGCAAAGATTTGAACAAATGAAAATCACACACACTAAGAGAGAAATGAAAACAACTACTACTACTACAACAAAATGAAAGAATCGATAGCTAGAAGCTGGAAATGAAGAATTACTAGCAATCTTTAAGAGCATAGGTACCTGAGTTTTGAGGAGGCGCTGGTAGCAGCTGCCGGTGGCTCTTCTTACTCGTCAGGGAAGGATTCAAAGCAAAACACACTAATTATTATAAATGGGCCTTATAATTTGGGCCATAACAGGCCCAATCCATCACAAAATATTAGTGGGCCCAAATCCAAATTCCAAAGCCAAATCACCGAACCGGACCAAACCGGTCAAAGCGAACCATTATTAGTTTATTACACACCAGAGTCCATATTGAAGAAACGAGTTGGTGGATTTTGCTTAGTGGCTTAGTGCTACCGCTACTACGACGATGGTGGAGGTTCTCTTCGAAGATATCTTTAGAGTTGAAAGATTGAACCCTGATGACAAAAAATTATTTGACAAAGGTATTATTATTATTATTATTATTACTCAACTTTTATTATTGCTTCTCTATAAATCTGTTGCCTTGCTTCCTATTATTGATGAGTTGAAGGTTTTAACTTTAGACGAATTTATTAAGCTGATCGCTACCTCTGTGTTAAAACACTGTTGTTTAGTTGCAGTGTTTTTACGATTAACCTTTTTTTAATCAAGATAAAAAAAAAAAAAAACTAAAATGCAATATTGCATATTTATTTTGTTTTAATTTTTCAGTTAAAATTGTTCTTATTTATTTTAATAAGCTGCATTTCATTGCATTGTGGAGTGTTATTTATTTATTTATTTATTTTTTGGTGCTAGAATGAGAGTCTCAGTGTAAAACGGATTTTTATTTATTTATTTTAAATTTAATTTCTTGTGAAGTTAGCTGATTCTATTACATTCTATTTTTTTTTTTAAATAACTATTTGCACTCCACTGTTATATTACTTGACCTCTTTCGTGGTGTTTAAATCCAAAATTTCCATTAAAAAACATGTTATCTGATGAGTGGATTATTTGCTCTTATTAGAGACATTATTGTTAGACTTTGTTGTCTGAATTTGATTCCAACACCTTGGTTTTGTGTGATGTTGAAGTTACTCGCATTGAAGCAAGGAGTGAAAGGTTTGACATGTTTATGCACCTTGACATCAATTCTGAGTTATATCCATTAAAGGTTGGTCAGAAATTTGCACTCCTGCTTGTTCCAACGCTTAATCCGGATGGAACACCAGACACTGGGTATTATGTTCAGGTAAATTGTTGTCATGTCTTATGTCTTATCTTCTTGTTCAGGTAAATGGTTTGTTCCAAGTTCCAACAAGGAATGTATATCTTTTCGTGTGTATTAGACAATGTGAGCATTGACATCCTAAGGTGTGTGACAATCTTTAGTTGTAGTAACATTGCCATTAGATTTCTGTTTGATAGTTTGGAGCTTTTGTTCATCATAATCTTGGAATTTAGATCACGAATAGAGTTGATGTGGCAAGAGAATGTTTTCCTCTCCTAAGTATATTTCTTGAATGTTTTCTTCTCCTAAATACATCTGATATTTGTGGACTAATAATAGTTAATTACAAAGTCTATAGTTCCCTTTATAATTCATATTTTTTCTTTGTTCTCATGCTAGTTTTTTTATTCCCTTAATGAATTCTTTGATTTTCTTTGTTTTCCAGAACAATCGGCTATCATTGGCCGAGAATTTTGAATATGTCATGTATGGGAAGCTCTATAGGGTATCAGAGGGTTCGGGGCGTGAAAAAGCGTAAGTTTAACAATGATGCTTTTAATAATTAATATAATTCCTGCATAGTTTGCTTGTCTTGGTAACTGACACAAACCACAAATATAAAAGTTGTGAGATAGAAAAATGTGTTTGTATCCAAGGACAGATATACGACATTATCTCCGAGAACACAATTATTTGTATTTTCTTCCTTTCTAAAGAATGGAGAGACATGTAGAGGATGTTGTTTCCAAGTAGCAGCACCATAGTTAGAGCTGAACTTTATCCAATTAAATTATAATTCAATGTTGCAGAGTCTTTTACATTTCCCCTCCTTTATATGGTTTATTGGTTTTGAATTATAGGGAGATAAATATTTCATTTGGTGGACTTCTGATGATGTTGAAGGGAGAACCCTCTCACTTCAACAAGTTTGAGCTTGATCAGAGGTTGTTTCTTCTGATGAGGAAAGTCTGAGAAAATTGAAAGTGCATATCAATGAGGATGTAGTGAAACTTTGTTGTAACAATCAGAACCACCTATTTTGTTCATGTTAATGTGATGCTTGTGACCAGATGTTTGGAAATCAAAATATCTTGGTGAATTGATTGTAAGTTAACTCTACGTTTGCCAGTTATCCGAACATGATGGAATAATTTGGTTTAAATTATCTACAAATGTGTATTACTGTGTTTTTTAATATAATAGGTATTTAATCTGTGTGCATTGTAAGTGTATATATGATATATCTAAAAAAATAATAATGATTCTCTCATAGCAAAATATCTCCATGATAAAATATCCAAATTCCATAAAAATTTATCTGTGAAAAAAATAAGAAAAGATGCACAAGAAATGCAGGGAGGACAGAGGATAGTAAGGAATGTTGCAAATCTCTTAACAAATGGGAAAATTTTGCATATGCCAATAGTTACATACAGAAATGGAAAAATGTCTTCTCTTATGAGAAAACTTGAGCAACATTTCAAAACTCTTTCCACCTTCTAAGTTACAAAATTTTAAGATCCTGTGTGTTTTAACATTCTCTGCATTACTACCCTCAGTTCCATTTTCCTTATTTACATTACTTTCATCTTCCTTATTGTGTGTTCTGTTCAGTGCCCTTGTGTTTCTGTGCTACTTTCATGACTATCTTCATTCTTGGGAGTTACTTCCATAGGCCCTACCTTTGCTTCAAGATTCTTGACAATAGATTTGAACATTCTCATGTCCCGAGCCTCTGCTAACCTGGTCCCTGATGATGCCTGTCATAAAGCATGCGAATACCGGTTAAACAAAGAAAATTCGAAAATCTTTATCCTCAAATGATATTGGAAACCGAATCGAAACTGATCAATTAAGTTTACAATTAAGGCTATTTGACAAGAGGATAACACTAAATTCATGTTCTCTCAAACTCTCCTTTGTTTTTTGGTCTAAACAACTCAAAATCAAAACTTAGATCTATTGCTCAAAGGGAACAAAATCACTAGAATCAGCCGAATTTCCTAAATGTTATGATCATAAGCTAAATAATAGGTAATCCAACAGAACTGTACTGAAATAAATCAAGAGGTCAAGTGCAAGAAGCTGTTCTCAAGCAGAATTCTTGAGTAACTTATAAAATGAACAAAAAGATACATGATACTAATACACTATTCAATCAAGCAACAAATCTGGTCTATATATATTATAGTTTTGTGGTGAAAGAACAAATGAAACTAATCAATAAGATTTTTCAGCTCAAGGCCCCTGTTAATGTGTGTCTAGTTAATGTATAAGTTAAACCATTAGTTCATAGCACAAAACAATCAAAATTAACAGTACCGTTGCGTTAATGAGATTAGAAAGGTAACACAATCCTTTCAGTAGTTCGTCAATAATTAATTTGAAAATCTTTTCAAGTCTTCAGAATGTCATCAAACACAACATTATCCTACTTAAAATTTATACAGCAAAAGTTGTTATAATGCATATCTTGACTAACCTGCATAATTTTCTCCACTCGTCGGCTGAGATCTTCAGCAGTTGCTTCCCTGTGGATGCCTTTAAGCACGTGCATCAAGTGTGTCTTAATGTCGTCTGAGCAATGCTTTTCAATCATACATTGAGCAACGGCAGCTCTACAACCTACTCCATAAAATGGACAGTTCACTATCTTCATCGGACAAACAGTTATGCAGTGCCGGTCCATATCACGTCTCATAATGCTATCTGAGCACTTCTGTTCACACGGAATTATCTTGAAAGGACAGGTCAAGTCATGCTGCTCAAAATGAGCTGAGCAAAACATGGCATCACATCCCTCATTTTGACAGAATGCAGTTCTAAAGTTGCAAACATCAACATGATTGTCAAGATCTTCTTGAGAATGAAAACTTTCATTGCAGTGATATGCATTCTTGAAATCAACATTCTTAAGCAGAGACTTGGCGATAGTTTCTCTTCTATCAAAGGACCAAAATCCATTCATTTCCATCTCCTGAATAAAATCATCTACTTTGTCTTCTCTCCAATCACTTAGCAGCCATCCAGAGACCTGACTAACGAGATTCCTCTTTGAAATAACAAACTCATCAACGAAATAAGAAATAATATCAAACGGATGATCCAATACTTCACCTTGTGGATCACCTTCTAAGATAACAGACTCAGCTACAAATGATTCACTTCTTTGTGTGAGATAATCTATCATTTCCTTTCTGAAATTACCTGCCACTGAACCAGGTGTGGAGAAGGGATATCCGGTCGTGTTATCGACGCAGGCACAAGCCAATCCTGGAAGGAACATTTCAGCCAGCTTGTGAACTACTTCTGTATCACAATTACCACAATGGAGCATGGGACCTGCAACTTTTCCATCTTCTTCAATCTTCTCAGGAACCTTCTCAAAACCAAGGTCCACTTCGGTTGTAGGAGGGTTCTTGCTTGGTGAATCCTTCAATCAAGTTTCAGATAATATAAAAAATATATATATTTAAGCTTCATAAATTCATTGTTTCCAGCATCATCCACATCAAATTCCTGATCCCAATATTGTCAACATCTACTGCTAAATGTTGACTGAATTCTGGATATCAAAAATTCAAGGTAGAGAAAATCGAGATTTTACGTAAAATCGAAAAAATAAATAAAAAACGTAAAACGTAAAATCTTAACAAGATTTAAATCGTAAAATCGTCAGACTTAGTACAAATTTCGTAAAATCGATAAACTCATTTAAAATCGTAATATCGGAAGATTTTAAGAGTTAAATCGAGATTCTAGCTACTATGGATATCATTGCATTTCAATTTTCCAAAATATCATCATTATTTTCTTTTTCAGAAAAAAAAAAAAACAAAAAACAAAAACTTTTTTCTTAACGCCAATGAATTTTCAAAATCAGGTTTTTCCATTCCCGAGCTGAGAGAAACCTTAAAAACATACAGCATTGAGAAATTGGAACAGAAAAGAAACGAAATTTCTTTCAATGCAGCGCAACCCAAGTGATTTGAATAAAACCAAACCATGAATTAAAACAACTAGATCAAACAAATCCTATAATCTCAATAATCATTTACAAAAAAATATGATATATTCGGGGGGAAAAAACAAGAACTTACCGACATGGGTTGGTGTGAGATCTAATTGTACGATGTTGCGTGAAGGGTCATTGATTCCGATAACCTTAAAAGGAAGAGAGAGTCAGAGAGACATAGAGAAAGAAGGGATCAACTAATTATAGACTCCAAATGTTGCTTCTTTCTTTCCATTTTTGTTTTCTCTCATTTTTTATGTGTAATGCTCCAACTGTTCTAACCGTCCAATATTATAATGTGTTTGTCAGCATTCACCAAGGAATATACTAAATAACTAATTTGGATTGGTGGAGTGTTCGGCTCACTCATTGCTTAAACAAGTGTCAAGATTGGAATCCTGAGCCAAATTATTGGCTAGCGACAGACTTTTAAGTGGAGCTCAATTATGCGATATATTAGTCCTTAGCTTGTCGAATTGGGAGATACTGCGAGCAACTAAAAAAAAGGAATACTCTAAATGTCCAAGTTTAATTAATAATGAAAAAGTATAGGTAGACAATAAAAATATTAAACAATGTGAATAATAGATATATTGGATGTTCATTTCAATAGGTGCATGGATGGTTATTTTAATATTAAAATTTAGATGATTAATTTAGAGGTGTAATGTGTTTTTATTTGATTGGTGGTTGTTTATGTTATTCAAGATGGTCATTGTTTACCTAACACTCTTCATTAATAATAGATGTCTACTCACTCGAACACATCTTCATGTGAAAATTGTATTATGTTTAATTTAATATATTTGACTAAATTATCTAAAAGTTGGTAGTATCATCTTCACGCAAAAGACATTTTATTAGAAGTAGCCACCTTAATAATATTAATTTTAATAGAAGTATAGAGTTATTCTTGTAATATAGTTTAATATTGATTAATTGTACCCACTTACTCTGTTAACAAGACTAATCATGAGGTTTAATTTTGTTCATAAGAAAAGCTGATTTAACTTTGTTGCTTTTCTTTTACTGTGATTAAAGTTTCTGGTTGCAGTAATTCACACCACAACTACACAAACAGTACAGAGCTTGATCAAATGTCTCACTTAAGCTTAAGCTTGTTCATTTGAATGATGTGAATTAAACATTTTCACTTAATCATCTTTTCTTGTTTGGAATGTTTCTACCTTTAGTAGATAAAAAAAAAAATAAAGAAAAGAAAACTTTGAAATGAAATTGTGATATGAACAATAATTTGTCAACTTTGAACTGCTATAGTTGTAATGCATCTCGTCAACATGCCTGAAATCCTTGTTCCACTAAAAAGCATTCACTTAGCTACCCTCAGTTTATCTGTAACAAAAATTCTTTCTAATAAAATTAAATAAGATTAGTCGATGAATTGGATACAGATAATTAAGGATTACTAGAATTCCTAACTCGCACTTTTTTATTTGATCTTTATCATTGTAAACTTAGAAGTATATATGTGAAGTCATAAATTTGTCTAAGGAGCTTTGAATTATTATGACTACAATTCATATCATAAGTAAAAATTTAAATTAGAAGAATATATATATATATATAAAGTTA
>NC_029786.2:104820854-104846518 GCF_000816755.2 Arachis ipaensis | reverse complement strand
ACTATTTAGTCATTAAATTTAGGACGTTATTAAAAAAAATTCATGTAAATTTAATTTTTAAAAAGATGCAATTAATTTCTCTGAAAGATAAGATATTATATCACTAAAATTTCAATAAAAAAGATACGCCAAACTGCAAAATCTTCCATTTTAATTAAGGAACCCTGATTTCTTAATTACCTTGTGTTCCAAGCAACTTTACAAAACATAAACACTTCACTTCATAGGGTTTTTCTATTTTCATCTAATCAACAATTCTCTGTTATTGTTGCATTCTACTGAGTACGATGATGTTTTGTGTTCCAAAGTCTTCAACTTTTGTTCCTCCCAAGAAATCTTCAGATGCTGCCAACAAGAGGGTACCCAAAAAAAGAGTTTTTTCCTCTTCAGAATTATCCAGCCATGTTGATGGATTCAACAACAACAACAGTAACAGTAACAGCGTTGTTCTTGATTCTCGTGCCAACAAGAGAGCAAAGGTGGAAAAGAGTCAAGAAAATTCAAGCATGAAGAAGGGTACTACTACTGATGCAGTAAAGGAACGTGAAGAGAAGAAGAAACGAAGTTCTTCTCGTATGGATGAATTCAAGAATACGCAATGTTCAGTAACGCTGAGAAGGTTATTGGTTCATCCAGACGGAGTGTATTTCAAGAAAGGAAAGGCTTTGATGGATTTGGAGAGGATTCAGCGGAAGCTGTGGAACAATTTGTACAACGAAACTGATCAATTTGCTGCTGATATCAGAACGGTGTTTCGCAATGTCATGTCACAGTACCCCTCGGGGCATGAAGTTCATCGAACCGCCGCAAAGTTAAGTGATCTTTTCGAGACAAAGTGGAAGAATTTGGAGGGAAGATGGCGGCTAGCTGAGAAGGAAAACAAGTTAGAGAAAGAAGAGCCAAAGCCAAATTCAAAGCCTTTGAAATCGAATGCAGAGGAGAAAAGGAAAAAACTTGCTGAAGCTATTGCCAAAGCTAAATTGATATTGGAGAAGAAGAAAACCAATGAAGCTGCACAACGGAACAGAGTTTACTTGCAAAGGAAGAAACAGAGGGAGATGATGCAGAGAATGGAGAGAACAATTTTCTTTGATGATGCTTTCAAGTCCTTTCAGGATTTGGAAAACTTGTGTGGCCATTCACTGACACATTGTTGCACAAAGGGAAATCCATTGTTGAAGAACCACACAGGTTTGGTTCTTAGGGAAGAAGATTTTGAAGACAACAACTTTCTTAGTGAGGATTTGGAAGAAGGAGAAGTTCTCTGAAACTGTTCAATTTTGAGTAGTATTTGATTGTAGTTAATTTGGAATTGACTTGAAACAATTGTAAATATTATTATGTTAGCATCAATGACATTGTTTATATGTTTATGTTCATCAATGTTACTCTCATCAGTGCTACCTCCTTTACTGCGTGAACTATCAATTGGAGGCCATTAGGCACATGCAAGTGAGTTGCCTCAAGTATTTACACATCTCACATTGTTCCTCCCACATATGGTTTCCACTTTCCAGTGAGTGCTATTCCCCCACATCAAATCAGCTACAGCGAGAAACTGGTGAGCTCTGAAGCATTCATGAATACAGCAAGTGTGTGAAGAGCCTCCCAAAGGAAGGTTGGAGTCTCTCACACTTGATGTTGGAATGCAAGGGACTTGCCCACCTCACCTCCCTCCAAACTTTTACTATTCTGTTTTATAATAATACATATTTGAATGTATTTAGTGCTTGTTTGATATCTTTTTTAATGAAAAAAAATATCTTTTTTATTTTTTAGCGTGTTTGGTAAATTTTTAGTAATAAAAATAGAAGCACTGGAAAAATAAAAAAATCTTTTTTGAAAAGCTATAATTTATATTTTTTTTAAAAGATGAAAAAAAGATGTTTCTCATGTAATAAATAAATAAAAAATACTTTTATATTGTTATACCCAAATATAATTGATAAATAAAAAAATATTTTTGCATGAGATATCCAAACATAAAATTACTTTTACTTTTACAAGATCTTTTAAAAAAAGATAACTCGAAAAAAGATCTTTTCTTAGAACCTCAGCCAAACAAGCCCTTAGTAAGAAAATATGACGAATTTAAACTTACTTGAAGGAATTTTCGCTAATTGATATGAGAGATTAAGAAATAAAGAGTAATAGAGTCTTATGTAGCATGCATAAGTAGGCCAAATAATGTAGTAGTAAGACTGTTAACATGTATAAGTTGTAGAATTGTAAATGAAAATTTTCATAATTATTATTATGACACTTTTAATATATATATTTATTGTATTTAATTAGTACTTTTATGTTTTAATTGAAAAATAATAGATAATAATTTTTTCTTTTATTTTTTTAATTTTTTTATTAAAGGATGATTGGTTGATTTTCAAATTTTGTCAAGTAAATAAAATTGCTGACATGGCATCGTTAGAAAGGAAAATATGGCTTAAACACAATATAGAAAAACTTAGATATCAACCTTTTATATATAAGAATAGATTTGTTTGCAAACACAACCCCTCGGCGAAGACAACGCCTTGAATCAGTTTACTCCAAAATTTTATAACTATGCTAGCATGGATCTTGTCACCATCCTTGATGCAAAAAATTTTGTTCAGAAAAAGGGTAGTTTCAAAATCAGTTATGTTACTTTTAGGTGAAGCCAGGCAAGAGCTGAAAAAGGAGGCTCTATTAAGTATTCCTTCCATCATTTGTCCACTTTACATACATAAGAATTCATGTGTGGTTATTGGTAATGCTCACAATGTTCATTTCTAGATATTCTACACCAGCATAGACACCTTTATTACAAGTAATTTAACGACAAATTCAAACGTTTGACATAAAAATCCAGAACTAACCAAATTTCTACTTGAACCAAAAGTAAAATCCAGAACTAACCAAATTTCTACTTGAACCAAAAGTAGAGTTACTCAGAATGAGGAACTAAAATAAGAGGTAACGACATAAAAATCCAGAACTAACCAAATTTCTACTTGAACCAAAAGTAAAATCCAGAACTAACCAAATTTCTACTTGAACCAAAAGTAGAGTTACTCAGAATGAGGAACTAAAATAAGAGGTAACAAAAAGAGGTTCTGGCATTCAATGCAATTTCGAACAGATGCACAATATACCGGACAGAGAAAAAAGGATTAGAAAATTGAGCATCATAGTTTCATTTTAATACTTTTGGGGTCTGTTAAATTAATTGTATTTGAACACAATTCACAATGTTACATCGTCTAATACGTCAGAAAAACATAATATTTATGATAACTAAAACTTACAGCCCAAAAGGAAAAACAAAACTGGGCAGAAGAATAGTAAGAATACAGGTTTCTATTTCCTTTCTAATACTCAATCTGGTAAATTAAAAGCTGAATACTAGTATTGTGTTAGTGGCTAGACACATTTAAAAAACTATACTACCACATCATAGATAATGGTGGTAGCTTCCAAGAGCCAAAAACTTCAGAACTTCATTCGAAGAACAGGTTATCAATCTACATCAGGCAAGTGTCACATCTGCACTTTGTTATACGTCTTAACCCGTGATCAAATGCTACATCTGGTTAATCTTCTTCAGCGCCAAAAGGGGTCGTTGATAGCAGATTCCTTGTAGTTTCCCAGAGCTTAAGTGCTAAACCAGCATCTCTTGAAAGTATTGAAGGTTCAATAGTCCTACCTATTCCCCCAAAGAAGTAAGCTCCAGAAGTTCCCTGAAATCAATATTAAGCTAACTATACTCCATAATCCATACATGATTATAATAAATGATCAATGCAACACAAGAAAAGTGTAACATGTATGCACTTTGCACGTATGCATACAAGCGAAAGAGCTGCAGTAAAATTAACACAACAAAAAGAACGGAATCTTTCAATTCATTGTTGTGAACCTTCATATTAATTTCCTACTTTATGAGAAAATTTTTGCTTATTTTCAAAGTTAATGTGGACCCAAAAAAAAAAAAAAAACCTAATTAGTCCCATGAAAAGTGTACTTACTGGTGGCGCAAGGGCAGCATCAATTATGGAACTGACCCCATATTCTGGGGATTGCAAAAGGCCCAGATACTTCAGTACAAAGTGTGCCAACAAGGAAAGGAGGGATGGAACTTCTCTCAAAATATTTGTTTGTACAACTCCAGGATCTGCAGCACTAATGTCAACAATATGGAAACTGAATGTTAACAATAATAAAGCTTAAACACAAATAATTAAATTTTCTAATTTAACTCATGAAAGCTGGAGAAGTAAATGGAAAAACAGAAGAAAAGTACAACATAGCACTTGGGAACAGCATTTTCACATAGCACTAGGAAATAAGACCAACAAAGGTAACTGCATACGCAACGAAGATCTGGTGAGATTTTTCCCTCAAGCGTAGCTGTCGTTGAAGCTCAAAGGTGAAGAGGAGAAGGAACACTTCAACAAATTATATTCTAGTTAGGAATTAGGTCTAAAGACATAAAATAAGCTGCATAAATTCACCAAATATAGCTTACATTTAGAATACTCATAGATGTTTGCATATGGATATTGCATATAACTCAAAAATCTTTTCCCAGATACAGTTCGATCATCAACCTGCATATCAGTAACTGAAGAACAGAGCCTGAGCAGGGTTTGTAGGAGAAGCACTGTGATCTAATTAAGAAGATTCGAACTCATGCAACATAGTCACCAAACAAAAATATAGACCAAAAAGTAGGATTATAATAATTATACATACCATTTCGATGAGTAAAGGATGTGACATTCACAATTCTGGAAGATACATTACTGCTTTCGAGAAGTGGTAACAAAAGGTTTGTCAAAACAAATGCACCAATGTAATTTGTACCAATCATCCTGGGAGGAATGACGTGAATCATTCATCGATTTCAAAAATTACTATTAATTAAAAACTAAGATGCCAGACAAATGTGGAGTGTATGAGTACAAAACAGCTATTTACTCTGGAGCAAGGACACCCAGAAAATAAATTCAATTTTGCTACACTTCCATGCGTCTTTCCGTGTCTTGGTAGCACAAAGTTCATGTTGATCATATGTTACAAACATTGCCTCCAGAGGCTTTACAATTATTAACTAATATAAAACTTAATTAATACTATGAGTGAATGGTAGGTGAGATAAAAAAAGAGAGAGAAGTGTTTATTACTGATCATATCCATCAGCTGTGGTTCTAGGTGAAGTTGCAAGTATTCCAGCACAATTTATCAATAGTTGTATTGAGCTGTGCAAATCAGAATCCGACAGCCATTGCTGCAAAGACTTTCTGAACAATATTATTGATTCAACTGATGACAGGTCTACCTGAAAAGCTTTGAGGTGCGCATTTCTATTCCAATCTTTGATCTTTCTTTCCGCCTATCAAACAATCAGAACACCCATAAAAAATTTATGGTGAGGTTGGAAATCATCACCGTGATCTCATGATGTGTATAAAAGGTACCTCAAGCAACAACTGCTGCGATCGCCCAACTGCATTCACAACTAGAATCTTAGGCACACATTGCATAGACTAGGATTACAAGTTATTTGTTCACGGACAACGCAATCTATTTCTAGCATGATTTGCAAAGCCCCAAAATAATAATAAGAGGGGATTGAGAAAGACATAAGCATAAATAATTACCAAGCACAACAACATATCCTTCTTTGGAAAGTTCATAAGCAGTATAAAATCCCAGGCCAGATGTTGCCTACACCAACAAAACAAACCCAAATCATATAATATAACAAAATTTCCATAACCAAAGAGAATGGCATGTACTTTAAATTCAATGGCACATATCATCAAACACATAGGATGCATGATTCTTCATGAACCAAAACTTTAGAAAAGATAAATCCAATAAAAATATAAGTTAACTTTTATGCATTGTAACATACATCTAATCATGTATGATTATATATAAAAAATTAATTCCAAAATTGGCATAACATAATCAAGTTTTGATTTTGAAGCCAAAGAGAAGACAACTTACGCCTGTGACCACAGCAACGGGCCTAACAGGGACTACACAAGGGGAACATCTGTAATATGATTTAGGTCGTTGGGAACAGAAGAAATCTTTGATTAATTGGTAATGAGAAAAGACAATGGAAAAGGTCCAAAGCAACCCCATTCTCCAGAATTGGATGGAGAAAAGGAAGAGGAGAGTTCCCCAAAGCTCCTTCACCAACGAAATCATGGCCAAGTTTTTTCCTTGTGATTCCTTTCAGGAAGAAGACAACAAAAAAGTGTTACTATTTTACATGACTGAGTAAAATTGGAAGAGAATACAAAGAGTCAAAGAACATGACATAATAATAGTAGTTAACTAGTTATGGATCTAATAAGTAGGGCTGCCGGATGGTTCTGATCGGATACAATATTCGCATTTTTTTCAGGCCAAATCTGTTCTGATCTACATACTTGTGGATCGGATTGGATATTTGGTATATCCGTATAATTAAAAAAAAAACTATTAAGATTCTATTTAGTTATTTTATAAAAAAAATATTCATAAAATTCATTTTTCATCTGTTTAAGCCTATTTACTCCTAAAATATTATCAATAAAAGTTCTCTTAAATAACAAAAAAAAAAAACAAGATCTAAGTTTAATTATTCTAAGTTAAGTACAACATAAAAAATTAAAAATAAGATATCATAAAATTCATAAAAAAAAAACACACTAAAATTCATATCACATTAGTTTTCTTAAGTAATAAAAAAAAAAAAATAACACAAGATTTAAGTTTGATTATTCTAAGACTCTAAGTTGAAGTACAACATAAAAAATTAAAAATAAGATATCATAAAATTCATAAAAAAAAAACACACTAAAATTCATATCACATTAGGATTTTCTTTCTTAAACTATGTTATTTAGATGAGACGTGTGGATATGTTAATTTGCGGATCGGATCCGCGGATATCACTACTAAATCCGCAATCCAATCCTACCATAGTGCGGATCGAATCTGATCCGATCCGATGACTCTGCGGATCGAATAATATCCGCAAAATTCGGATCGGATGCAGATAATTACCGCAAATATTTTCCGATCCATATGCAGCCCTACTAATAAGTGATAAAAGGGTGGATAGTCATAAGAAATAGAACAAGTTAACAATTTTGCCCGTATTTATTCTCCATTTTATGATTATGACTTGGATGAAAAGAAGATATTTATATGAAACCCACACTTATAATTTTCTCTTGTTACTATTTTGTTTCTATAACTAAACAAAAGGAGGAGAATGACATTTTTTAGGAGAATGTAAATTTTTTTTGGGAATATTTATATGGTTTTAAAAAGAATTTTAATTACTAAAAATAGTAAATTTTTTTCACCTATAATGACAGTATAAATTTAGCTAAAATGTATCTTAAAGTAAATGTTAAAAATTATTATGTATAAGAAATTCCGGCATTCAACACAATTTCAAAAATATGCACAAAAGGATTAAAAAATTGAGTGAATTAAATTTTAAAGTGGTCATTGAGATTCATAAAATACATTAATTTAGTACATAACTTATCATTTGTACCGTTTAGGACTTTAGGTTCCCGACATTGTAAAAAATGCACCGAGTTAGTCCCTTACCTTATTCTCGGCCATTTAGCCTTGCCGCTGGCAGTGACATGACACTAAAAAGGATACAAGAAGATTATTCTATCTATGTCACTTACTGCTATGTGATTGAGTTTTGCGAATAACCATTTCTCCTTCTCTCAACTTCAATCGTGCATACAGTTCAGGGTACTAACAAAATCCACCGAGCCAAATCGTTCCACCAAACAAACCCTAGACAGCAGTTATAGACCATAGGATTTTATCGCACAGAGTGTTTAAACTCTGATTCGTTGAGTTTTGTGAAAAATATATTAAGTGAAAAATAAAGGCTAAGATGAGAGATTCATGGTAAGTATACTTGTGAGGAAAATACTTCTATTAATGACGAATAAGCAATACAAGAACTAATGATGAGAAATAGAGGTGGAGAACAAGTGTTGAGACCTCCACTAATGTCACAAGAGGATGAATAGGCTTTAGTTTAAAGTGGACAGGGTTGGTTAATGGTTGTCAAGTGCTCTGATGGAACACCTGAATACTAGTCTTTATTATGAATAAAATGAAGAACAATGCGAGAAATTTTGGGAAGAGAAAGAGATGGGTTTTCTAGCTTCTCAGCTTCAGGAATAAGAAAGGTCTAGAAAAATATGAAAGTGAAGGTGAAGTTTTTCAGAAAAGAAGCTCTTAGAAGAGGATGAAGGTGAATGTGAAAGTAAGGGATGAAAATGGTTGCTTACAGAGGTGGCTTGAGATCCTTTTTATAGTGTAAAACCATTATCAAGAGGAAATCTATTGTCCAATGGTTTTTTAGTCTGATATTTAGTTTACTGCTTTTTCCAAGATATCTTTAGGTATTCGTGTCACCTCAAGTCTTGTCAACTGAAAAGGTAGGAAGTTGATTCATGCACGTTAAACTAAAGCTCCTGACATGTGACATTAGTGAAGTGACATCTAGTTTAGTTTTCTTTTAACTAGATGACACCTTTACACTCTAAATTCAATCAATCCACTTCCACCAATATAGTTCCCATTGAAGAAAAATTCAGCTATTCAAGGTGTTCTTTTGGGTTCCATCCTTTTAGCCCAATACTTTTAGGAAGAACTTAACTCTTTTTTGACTATGTTTGGAGAGAGAACACCTGTAACAGCCCAGACTACTCGCTAGCACATCGATCCGGGTTCTGGCTCTGATACCATCTGTAACAGCCCAGACTACTCGCTAGCACGATATTGCCCGCTTTGGCACACAAGGCCTCACAGTTTTACCTTTGACGATAGGGATGCTAGCCGAAGCCCCCCACACTCACTCGTCAAAACGCATCATGCTAGGGAGAGGTATCCACACCCTTATAAGGCATGCTTCGTTCCCCTCTCCAACCGATGTGGGCCTTACATTTTTTACACAGCGCAGTATCATCACTGCTATCACCACCACCATCCAAATCATCTGTCTTCTTTAACAATTGGGAGTTTTTCTTAGGGCAAAGGACACTCCCACATTCAACTTTGCTCTGTCTTTTTACTCTGTCTTCTTACTTGGTAAGACCCTTTTTCTTCTTTTCTTGTTTTTGTCTTAACCCCTCTCAGCCCCCATGTATATTGGGTTGCTAATTTTGGAATTAGCTATAGAGATTCTTTGATAAAGATCTTTCACCTTACAACTTTGAATGTTATATTCTCATTTGTATACGTTTCCAATGAAATCACAAATAAAAAAAAGAAATTGAATTAAAATTATGAGCAATGTTCGTTTGTAACCATAAATAGATATTTAAAAATAAAAAAATTTATTTTAATTAATTTTTTTTGCAGGGAGAGTGTATGATTTTAAGAAAAGCAGTAGCCATTTTTTTCTGCTTTTTTTTTAGGCCAAAAAAAAAGGAAGGTACCCATAACTTTCTTGCCCTATTTATGCTCGATTCTTTTTAGGAGTTTGGAGTGTGGAACACTTCACTTTTTTGAAACTATTTTGTACTGCAAATTTCTTAAGATGCATCAGTCACATTTTTTGAGTGTATGATTGCTAAAGCAGTTTTCTCATGTATTGCAGGATGCTTGTAGAATAATATAACATAAACATTGGCTCTTGATAAAGAAGCCTTTTGGAATTAAAATTCTAACTTCTAAAACTGAAATTAGGCATAGTACTGTTTAACGTACTTGAAATTGATGGGGCCGATGGTTGTTCCATGATCCGGGTCCAGCAAGATGCGGTGTCCGTTGAGGTGTACCTCAGAAACAATGTAAGGACCCTCCCATTTGGGAGCCCATTTTGGCAAAGACATCTTCCTTATTACTGTGTCTACTGATTTTTAGTATCAGATCTCCCTCTAGGAACACCCTGGGCCGAATGTGCTTGTCATAAGCTAATGCCAGTCTCCGGTGATATTCTTCCATCTTGCTTCCCACAACTTCCCTTTTTCCTTCCAACTCTTGCAACTCAGCTTCACGATCCTTTGACTTTTAGAATACGCGTCAACTCCCTACAAGTAACTGGGGTGTTCTCGTCTTCCTCCATATTCTCCAGATTTGCGAACAGAGGTGGTGAGGGGGTTCTATACCTCGTTTGATCTCTAGCCATCACGTCGAAGTGTTCCTCCCCAGTGGAGTAGCCAAGTGATTCGGGTGAGTTTTGTGAAAAATATATTAAGTGAAAAATAAAGGTTAAGATGAGAGATTCAGGGTAAGTATACTTGTGAGAAAAACACTTCTATTAATGACGAATAAGCAATACAAGAACTAATGATGAGAAATAGAGGTGGAAAACAAGTGTTGAGACCTCCACTAATGTCACAAGAGGATGAACATGCTTTAGTTTAAGGTGGACAGGGTTGGTTAATGGTTGTCAAGTGCTCTGATGGAACACCTGAATACTAGTTTTTATTCGTGAAGGTGATGAATGAAATGAAGAACAATGCGAGGAATTTTGGGAAGAGAAAGAGATGGGTTTTCTAGCTTCAGGAATAAGAAAGGTCTAGAAAAAGGTGAAAGTAAAGGTGAAGGTTTTCAGAAAAGAAGCTCTTAGAAGAGGATGAAGGTGAATGTGAAAGTAAAGGATGAAAATGGTTGCTTACAGAGATGGCTTGAGGTCCTTTTTATAGTGTAAAACCATTATCAAGAGGAAATCTATTGTCTAATGGTTTTTTAGTCTGATATTTGGTTTACTGCTTTTTCCAAGATATCTTTAGGTATTCGTGTCACCTCAAGTCTTGTCAACTGAAAAGGTAGGAAGTTGATTCCCGTACGTTAAACTAAAGCTTCTGACATGTGACATTAGTGAAGGGACATCTAGTTTGGTTTTCTTTTAACTAGATGACACCTTTACACTCCAAATTCAACCAATCCACTTCCACCAATATAGTTCTCACTAAAGAGAAATTCAGCTCTTTAAGGTGTTCTTTTGGGTTCCATCCTTTTAGCCCAATACTTTTAGGAGGAACTTAACTCTTTTTTTACTATGTTTGTAGGTCATTCTAAAAATTATGTACAAAAAAGATTTATATTTTAAGTACACAATCAAACTCAAAAAAAGAAAAAGACGATGAAGTGATCACAAAGGTTGAGGTTACAAAGTTTTAACTCTTACTTGTTATACGACGTCAAAAACCATACAACGTTATTTTGTGGTATACAGCGTGGTAATTCTTACTTGTTAAACGACGTCAAAAATCATACGTTATTTTGTGGTATATAGCGTGGCACTGATTTGCCATGTTACTGCCGGCAGCAAATCTAAATGGCCGGAAATAAGACAAGAGACCAACTCGGTGAATTTTTTACATTGTTAGGAACCTAAACGGTGCAATTGATAAGTCAAAGACTAAATCAATACATTTCGTTAATCCCAGGACTGACTTTGGAGTTTAACTCAAAATTGAGCATTTACAGTCCATTTTAATTTTTTGGGGTCTGTGAAATTAATTGTATTCGAATACACAATTCAAAACGTTACATCGTCTAATACGAAGGACAACGGGCAAAATTTGGTAAATGAGGCTGATGAACAAATGGACAAAATATTTATGATAACTAAAACTTACAGCCCAAAAGAAAAAGCAAAACTGGGCAGAAAAATAGTAAGAATACAGGTTTCTATTTCCTTTCTAATACTCAATCTAACCACCAAACTTGGTGACTGGCCAAAACACTTCTTTCCCGTACACATTTGATGGATCTAATGGCTATCCCGAACTCATTAAACATGCTCTCACGTAGTCAAATTATGGTGAACACGTTTTTTGTTCCAACAAACACTGAAATCTTGTTTTCTCTGTGATTTGTGAAGACATGTTAGCCTCAACTCAAGGACTCAACAATGGCTGCAAGCTGAGAAATTCGAAGCCAGTGCAGTGATGGTTGTATCAAGCCAGAGTATTCTCGACATATTCCATTGCCTTCTGTTTCACGGATTCAATTCGTTCTTCATCACCTTGGGACTTCTCATAATCAAGATATTTTTTAAATAAAAACTGCCAATCAAGACAACAACGACTAGTTAAGCTAAAAGGAAAGAGAGTAAAACCAAGATCAGTAAACGGGGATGGGGAATGTATATGAGTACACACCTTCATTTTCTTTGGTGGTAGGCTCAGAGTAATTGCCCTTTCAAAAAGTGCACGAATTACATCTGCATCTTTGTGTTGGATCTCCTGTTAAAAGTACAGGGGAATGTTAGCTTCAGATTGATACTAATAAAGTAATAATAGACAGAATATTTGTGATGAAGGGTATACTTGATCTAGATAGACACTCCACAAGTCTGTTCTCTTTGGGTATTCCCGTAAAATTCCTTCGAACAATGATCGTCCTCTGTCGGGAACCCCAATCTTGAATTCTTGAATAGCTGCCTGAGAAATAAATTTAATATGCTTGCGCCTTGGTAGGCTTAACAAAGCACGGTTGATAACAGGTTGAACTCCATCCTGGTTTTGCTTCAAAAGACTTTGTACACGTCTCAACCAAACCTAAAATCCAGTGCAGAGTAAGTTGCATACATTTTTTCATTATGAAGTTTGTTTTATTTGAACACACAATACCTTGCAAGAATGCTTGAACTTCTTTGTCATTTTATTGAGAAGTTCATCAGCCAAGTTTTGTTGTTCAGTCCTCTCATACAGTCCCAAAAGTGCTAGATATACTTTTTTGGGATCATTGTACTGCAGAGCTCGTTGAAAAACTTTCATAAGAGCCTCCTACATACAGAATTTTAGGTAAGGATACAGCAAGATAGAACATCAGAGACCGATGTAGTGAATTTAAATTGCACACACTCTCTCTTACCTCTTTAGGATTTCCAAATTTATTTTCTAAATTAAAGAAAGCCTTCCAGATGTTGAGCTTCTCATCCTCTTCTCTAATATTTATTGTCCGCAAAGCCCTATAAAATTTTGGAAGCAGAACAGGACGACAAATTCAGATGACGGGAAAAATACAGAATGATGAATTACTGTGCAAACCATTTATGCGGAGTGTCTGTGAGGGGGTTGTTGGAAATTCAAGGCACCAATTGTATGTACCTTTCAGCAATAGAGCGGGCTTTCTCAACATCAGCCAAAGAAATCATGAAGTCCATATATTTTATCCAGATGAAACTGCTATTAGGAGAGCTTCTAACCAGCTTTTCAAACTCATCAGCTGTTCTTGGTACATCCTCCTCCAGTAGTCTTTCCTCTGCAGCCCTTATCTGTTTCTCCCTGTACAAGTATGGCTGCTATGTATTAAAAGTTGAAAATAATAAAAACTCACATCAGCATTCCATGTATTACACTGACCTTTCTTCCTTTGCTTTTTTCTTTTCGCGCCTCTTTTTCTTTTCATCTATTATGCCTTCATCATTCGAATGCTCTTCACTTTGACGATTGGTGTTATTTATATCAATTTTGTCTAAGTCATCAAGGGAAACATCTAATGGTGGAATGGACGCCCTTTCTTCTGCTCGTGAAAGAATTGGGAGTTGATCAATTTCATCTAAAATTTCCATATCAGAGGTTCCAGGAACACTGCTAGTCATCAAATCCATAGATGTCATTCTATCAGCAAGAGGTTCATCTGATTGTTGATCTGAAGGTATTCCATGTGCATATTCATCTCTCATATATGAATTCTTCATTCCCAGAGAAATTCTCTGTTTTACTTCATCCACCTGATAAGATATAAGGAAAAATGCATGTAAAACGAAACTGATCAAGCATGAAGCTATGAGGTGTAGTACAACAAATTCAAGGATGCCAATATCATGATTCATTGATTCTATGTAATTTTTTTGGCATGGCTTCAATTGTTTGATTGAAAAAAGGGTTTGCAATAAACACACTTGTCTGTAATTCTGAATGGCAGTTATCTAGCACTCTAGTTGGTGGACCAAATTTTGAGATAAATTGGATGGTTTAGAGTCTAAATAAGTTAATAAATAGCATAACTGTGTTACAAAAGATTCATCTTTTATAAAAAAATATATATATTGAGAACAAATTAAACCATTCTGTCTTCATTATAATGCGCACCTGAACCATTAACACATAACCTGACTGGAGATGAATAAGTTACAGAAAATATAGATAGATTTTCAAGCTAGACCTTTCCAAGCATACAACATACATGGAGCTATTCGCTTTAACTGGGTAGAAGTTTTGGTGCCAATTAAAGCACACGAAGAAGGCTATTTCCAATATCATACTTGAAGTTTATGGACATGAATTACCTTCAATACTCTTGCATTTACATGCTGTCCAACTCTATACTCTGTTTCAATGTTCTCAATAGTATCATCAGAAACTTCTGATATATGGCACAATCCAACCTAAACATCGAAGGAGCATATCAAAGTGAGTTAACAGAACCAAGTTATCACTAATATTTTCTTTTTTTTTCTAAAAAAGCACGAGAATGATAGAATACATTTTAACTTGACCACAAGATTTCATATTACAAATACATGGACCACAAATCGATTCAAAGAATGTCAAAATACCATGTTTGTGTCATCAACTGTAATGAATAAACCATACGGCTCAATACGCTTAATCCTTCCAGATATTACATCTCCAACTTGAAGTTTACTCAAATCCAGAATTTCAAAATTGGATTTCCTGGGACCACTTGATGTCCTCAATGTAACTTCAACACGATTTAAAGGGGGCTCCACGGATATAACCCTGTTAGTTGCAATCTTAGTACATCTCTTCATTTACATCATATTAGAAAATGGAGAGAAACAAAATGTGAGATGCTTACCTGCCAACTACAAGCTTTCCAACAGGAAATTCTTTCTCAGGATCTTTGACAAACTCATTGGACAAATTACATAGAAGAATTTTCGCATCAATCTTTCGTGAAAGTGAAATGAAGCAACCTTTTGGTGTGACATTCTTAACATAACCCTAGCCAAAAGAAGACATTTATTCAAATAAAAACCTTAATCCAAATTATGAAATCCAATGTTCAGGTAAAAGTTCAAAGAGAAAAAACAAACAACTCACACCACAATCCACACTTAGATTTAGCAACCAAATCTCAAGATGGCAGATCATCACAGAGAGCAACACTTAAAAGTACCAATTTTACAACAGGTGAAATAGCATTACTGATTTAGAAGTTTTGCAACTGCTTTATGAATCTTATTAAGTATACAAATAAAAAATCGAAAAGTAATATGGTTTTGAAATTAAGTCTCGGAACCTTCATCAATATATTTAAATCAACAGCAACTAGCAATCACGTACTGCACCAATCCTATTTATATATTTGAGTGGCTGATAAAGTCAAATTCACAATCTATTACACCAAGACATTCTTAAAATAGACAAAAAAAATACTACAAATGAAACTTTAGTTTTTTAAAGAGATATGGTAACTAGAGAATTTTAGGTCATCGTGTAATCAAAATGCAAAACATTATATATCACAAGATAATCACCAAAAAAAAAAAGAGCACTTGCATTTAGAAAAGGTTAATGTACTCTTTATACAGAAGGAAATTGCAGAAGAGAAAAAAATATTACAAAATTAAGGAATCCATTTAGTCATGAACTAAATACAACGTAAAAGGTAAGTTGAGCAAAATCATCAAAACTCCCAATCTCCAAGGGGTTATCTTTATTTGTAACAAGTATCTGATGTTGCTTCATTTAGCCATTCAAGTTGTACATCTCAGCTTCCCAACAAAATTGAATAAGAAAATGAAGGCAACATCGAAAAATTAATCCCAACAATCATGTAAAGTTATCATGAAGAAAAGTTCAACTCAAGCACATAAGTGAAGAACAATCCTTTAAAGAGTAACAATTTAAAAAGCAATAGCAAATGATAGCCCATTAAAAATTTTCATCTTCAAAAATCATCTAAGTTTTTATACAGAGATAATATTTGGCACCTCAAAATAACAGAGTATCACTAGCCATGTAAATGATGAATACTACGGTTACTACCAGCTTTTAACAGCTTAAACTCCATCTAACAAGACTAAGTGCATATCCCAGATTAAAGAAGCTCAAGCACAGCCCTAGAAAGAAGGCAATCAATAATAACTTCAGAAGAAATGAAACTAGTACCTTTACAACCATATCAGGATGAATATCTTCAATCATCTCCACACATTTACCATTATCATGCCTGAGAAACCATTATTAATAATATTCAACACAATCAACAATAACAACAACATTATTAATAGAAGAATGTCATAGAAATCGTATCCATATTAAAAAATAGATAAACAAAATTTACCCATCATTGCAATAAATTCAAAAGTGTACGCATGCAGCAAACATACACAAGAACAGAAAATCAATTCTTTCAAGATCCATACCATAGATATTGTGATTCAAAATCAAATTTGACGGAAAAAGAGTTGTTTAATTTCAAAGTATAGATTAATTAGCATAGGTAAAGAATATACATCCAAAGTAAAGCCATTCAAGAGGAGGATAGTCCTTTTATAAAAAACTACATTATATAGGCAGACTACAAAAGAACTTCCCAACAAATGATAAAGTTGAGATGAATTGATTTGTTGGGATATGAATGAGGGAATATATGTTCTTAATGTCTGAAAAAGGATACACTGAATAATTTTAATTGTACAAATGAAAGAAAAACAAATACATATATTAAGACGCATTCAGAGTTCAGACACGTGAATTTAATAGTGACTGCAATAAATAACGGGCTATGGATTAGTAGTTACTTACCCAGTGCTTTGAACATCTTCAGAATCTTGAGAAAGCATCCCTCTTGAAGAACGTAATGATAAGTCAACATGAACAGTACCCCTGACAGTTTGACTGACTTCAAGAACTACACATTTGACAAACTGCCCTTCATGATATCCAGATAATGGGTCAGGCACCCATGTATCTGTGAGCTCAGTAAAGTGGACCTTCCCATAGATATATGGACCAATTTGGACAAGCAACCCACCAACACCTGAAAGTATTTTAGAAATCCTACCGCCTAAAATATCTCCTTCATGAATATACATTGTTAATTCCGCATGCACAACATTGTTTTGTGGCTCATCACTAGTTCTGCACGGGAGAGTAGATAAGGGACGTTGAATTAACCGCATTAGTTTCTTGTCCAAGTTAATACTCACAACATAACCAGAAACAAGTTGTCCAACATGAAATCGATTCTGGAAATCTTGAAGCTCTCTGGGTTCAAAAGCACTATCAAGAACATGTAGCTGGGCACTAACATTGCGAGATATCGCCAACCAGACCCATTCACTTTCTACTTTATATACATAACCAGCAACACATTGCCCAATTTCAAAGTCAAGATTACCAGATTCATTTTCTCCAATGTCACTGGAACCTGCATTGAATTAGAGGATTAAATACTAAAAATTGAAAGATAATGAGAAAATTTAACATTAATAAAAGACCAATGTTTTTTTTAAGGAAAAAAATTAAATAGACAGGATTCCCAAATTGCAACATAGAATACCAAACCAAAGCTAAACAAAAGTGGGAGAGAAAATGGAATTGCCTAATTTGCAATTAACAAATAACTGATGTCAGTAAATACTTCAGATACGAAATGATACTGCACACTATGTTGCTGCATTCAGAACAAAAACAAATTACTAGTCATTGAAGTTCACAAGCCTTAATCTATATCCCCCTACTTGTGCAGTGGCCAAAATTTTCAATAATTCATATCCTTTTCAATTTACTAGGAAAAACTTGCCTGCAATTATTTTAGGTTTGACTGACAACTCCCACTGTGAGCCCTTTCTGTAGCTATGTTTTTCATTAGGCTTTGCAACAATTCTTGCTGTCACTGTTTGCCCTATTTTATAGCAGGAAAACGGATTTTCTAAATCATTTACATCATCGTGTACCTGCCAGAAGATAGGAAAAAGAGTAGTTATAAATATGCTAATAATAAGCAAACGAGAAATGGGATAAGCATTGAGACATGTCTACAATAGGAGGATGGTGGAAGCCCCATACATTGGGCTACCCGTTCTAGATAACAAAACTACAAATGAAAATGCTAATTCAAATAGAAACAAGAAGCAAAACAGAAGTACCTCCGATATGTGCACCCTGCCATGTAGACCAATGCCGAACTTAACTTTAAGTTCAAGAGATCTGATTTCAGTAATCTGCGAAAATTCATGAAACACGTTCCTTTAGTGTACAAGTCACAAGACCAAAGACTACAAAAATTTGAATAAGAAATTCTAGCCACGATCACAAGACCAAAGACTACAAGAGATAGCATATGAAAATGACAATAAAGAATCAACAAGATCAATGAACAAAACAAACCCACATACCTCTGCCTCAACCAGAGACCCAACATTATAGATGGACCTTTTCTTCGCTCTTTTGGAACTAGATGTCTCGTTAGCATCATTAAGAAGTAAAAGCAACCTTCCTGAAGTTTCAGGACTTGGAAAAGCCATAACAGTAGCCACAACACTGACCAAGTAAATCATGCTAAGTATGAGGTGAAGCATTATAATTAAGAAACATAAAATTTCAACAAAAAATGGAATGCATAAAAGTGCATATACGTCATCTTTTAAACCGTTGAAATATATTCAAAAAATCATGTCTAATATACTCCAGTGACATTTCAATACCCGTTGTTGGACATGAACATTCTCAAATACCAATTACCATATTCAATCAGAATTCTCCTAAGCATCAACCGGCATGAAGGAGAGAAGTGAGGGTTTGCACGATGATAACACTAATACATAGCAATTCTAATGCCATGGTAGAACAGGATAAAATAAACATGAATGGACGAGCAAATAGCTTCAACCCATTTTCCTCACCTCTGTCCATTTAGGAACTTTTTCTGGGGGAACCTTTGAGTATTATAGTCAGAAACGGATGCATATCCTATGATGTAATTATTCTCCGGTATTGATACGACCTGATTTGGAGATAAAAATTTAGATATAGAACNAGAAGGCTAAGAAGGCTAACTTGAATGAAAATGTGAACACTTGCCAAGTAGTTTTCTTTGACAATCTCCACTACTGCATTTACTGTCTGATGCAACACCAAGTCCTTCAGTGACTCTCTTCGACGTTTCTGGTATAGAAGGCATGCATGACATTAATATGGACAAATAGTCAAGAAGGAATGATGGTAGGGGACTCATGCAACAGGCCTCCCATTCAGGGAAAAAAGACCTTACCGATAACCAAATATAAAACCCCATCTCTTTTCTATCTGTGGTGGACAAACCAGGATTATAGAGAAGAAAGAACATAATAGAGACAGAGAGAGAACTAAATCTCTGGTCTCCATGCCATTAAATTTTCATTAAAATTTTATCTCAACTCTTCTTAGCCATGTTCAACACAAATGTAAAACAGCAGGGAGAGTAAGCTGAACCTTTTTGGTGGAATGACTTATGGAGCTTCTTTCTTCAGATCTTTTAACGAATTCTGGTTTTAGAGTTAAATCTACAAGCCGTTCTGCTTTCGCAACATCAAGAACCACTGCTTTCACAACAGAGCCTTTCGCCAAGGTAGTTCCTGCCACTACAAGATTATATTGCAATAAGTAGTAGTAGCTGCACTTAACTAAGAATCACCCAACTTGTAATGCTCGGTAACTAAATGACATAGATGAGGAACTTACACTGGTAAGTGGTGATAAAACCGAAAACATCATTATACTTCTCAAAGCTTACAACAATTCCCACATCTTTAACATCCTCGACTTTACCTTCAGCAACTGCACCAAAGCTAAATCCTTCATCCCACTTCAAATCAGATGCACCATAGCCCATGTTTTGCAGCTTAGAAATCTACGTTCAGAGACACAGAGGATTAGATGCATTACATAAGGGGTTGATGTAATAGTGATTCCTGAGAGGAAATCAGAGAGAAAAATATGATGACAACAGGCTAATAAAAAAATCACAGAACATAGATATAAACATTTAGGAAATGTTATTATATTAAAACACAGACTGTTACAAAGACTGCTACAGGAAAAAGCAGAGAGACAGGAAGTGCAAATTAAAATATTTAGAGGTCTCCTTCTTTCAACCACCCCCCACCCCAAAAAAAAAAAGAAAAAAGAAAAAAGAGAACAAATAAGTTTTTGTTCTCTTTTTTAACTTTTGAGAAACAGCAAGTATGTCAAAATGAGTTTTTAACTTTTGTAGATTAAAAAACAATAAAATCAAATGTAGATGAGCAATAACATAGGCAAACTACACCAATTTTGTTAAAATATTGGACCCGGGCGGTAATTGTAATGCACTAACACATTACCTGTTATTACACTGATACTTCATTATTGCATCTATAAACAAGGGTAACCATGCACGTGTGCATGAACAAGTTGTATACAATGTATAACATATATATTAGAATTTAAAATTATAAATGACATTGCATAAAAATAATATTAGGGGTATGTGGTGATTAACTAAATATCCATGCCTTTTCATCCATAATAAAGTAGTCTTGAAGAAAGGATGCATCTGTAGAAGAACATAATGTTTGCTTTAGTGAGAGTGTTACTCTGCCTCTTTCAGTATTGATCTGAAGAACAAACAAATTAAAGATTAAATATTATTTAACCTGCATTAGGTGTTTGCAAATATTGAATTTACCACCCGAAGTATACCAACCTCGGACACATTACTGCGGACGGATTGCCCAATCTGATAGGCTTCTAGAATATTGGTTTTCTGGTCATCAGCAGCCTATACAAAACTCAGTCATAAGATCAGACTATCATATGGAGAATACGAACATAAATAAACAGGAGAAAAAGAAAATAAGGCAAGAAGGCAGTCATAGGAATGAATACCTTTTTCGATGGAGCCAAACCTGTAAAGGAACCAAGGAAACGGACAAAGCAGCCAGCCTCATTTATGTTGCAAATGTAGCCCTGCTCCAGACAAGATTCAATCAATTGATCATAGCAAGCAAGAAACAACAACAACAACAATAATAAAATGACATGCGTATAACAAAAATTGTACAAAAAGAAATTCATATATGTCGACTTACATGCACAACAGAGTTCAGATGCATCTGACTAATATCTGAAGGAATCTGCTGAGCAGATTTAATAAGCGAACTTTTGGCAGATAGAATCAAATTGCTCCCCTTAATATCTACATTGATTTTAGGAATTCAAAAAAAAAATCAATCACAAGTTAGCGAGATACCTTACCAACTTTATATATGATAATGGAACAATCTGCTTGATGCTGAAGCATCTAACTACTCAACTTACAAAGAAAACAAAAAAAGGAAACGCCACAAAAAATTCAATATAATGGTCTAGTTAAGTGGGTGAAAGGCCTCTCAAAAAAGACCTGGAAAGATCAGGCCAAAAAACAAAATGAGGAATCCCAAACACTGCTGACTGCTAAGGAGACAAGATACTTATGCTCTAAGGTAAGAGAGCAAGAATGATGGCTAGAATGATGCATGCCAACCAGATAGGCCCCGGAGAGTGTGGTACCACCAATGAAAGAGACTCAGGGCGGAAAATGCAACGGGAGAGAAACAAGCCGCTAAAAATGCACAGAAACAAACTGCTATAGGTGTCAAACATACCTAGAACCAGTAGTTGATCAAAACTATATCCAGGTTTTAATCCAGATTTCATCAAATTAGCTTGCCCTGCATGAAACATGGCTATAATCAGCAATGCAATTTTTTACAGAGCAATGGAAAGCCTATATCATGAATAAACAAATCATACCAAGATGATCTGCCAAGTGTTCCAAAGATATGGTACCCCACGAAAAACCACTTGCATTGACATAAACAACTACAGAATTTGTTGTTATTCTGTCAATAACTCCAGAAACAAGGCTGCCCAACCTAACCTTATCCTCCTCCGCAACCCTGCAATTTTGAAGTGTTGCGTTAATCATAGCTGGACATCCATCTAATAAGTTAACATAACAACTACAACAAATAGGCCTAATCCCGTTTGTTGGTGTTAGCTACATCAAATCAGCAGATAGATTCACATAAATCTTGAATGCATAAGTTGCATTTTTAACATTTGGTAGGTAAGATAAGATATCCTCCAGAAAGTGCAGCCACTAGTAAATAAATCAATTTAAATCAAACTGAGAGTAAAAGTGGGATAGAGAAAGTAAAGAGAATCATACCTTTTGGGCTTTATTATGAAACTAAGGTTGATCCTCCGTAAAGCAGAAATGGAGCTTATTACACGGCATTTGACAACTTGTCCAACATTATAAACTGCACCAGGATCAACTCCTGGCTCTAATCCAAGTTCAGACCTGCACTTTAATCAAAATAATACATCGAATTATNAAGCCTAAAATACAAAAATAAACTAGAAGGAATGTATCTGATAAGGGATTCAAATGAAATTGCCTAACATATAATTTACCTTGTTATGGAAATAAGAAAAACTGACTGATTTTGAATATTCCAACAATAAATCAATGGCATGTGAACTTATGTACATCTCAAATATGATGTTTATCATGAAAAAGTCAGAAAGGTGAAGAAATGAAGATGAAATTCATGTTCTTAAAAGAAGATCATATATTACTCAGGAAGCAACAGTAACCAATTCTGGTCACAGATTGGAGGTTTTAAATTTGTAGAACAGATAAATAGTAAGACTTGCCTCGGAGCAAATCCTTGAACCCCATTGTAAAACCGCACAAAACATCCATGGGCTTCAATCTTTGTTATCCATCCATGAGTTATCAAACCCTCAGTTGCATCCGTAAATGAACTAATAATCGGCAGTTTCGATTTAACCTGTAAAAGGGCCATATATCTGAATCAGAATTGAATATGTGAGACCGATACTTCTGATGATTTTGATTCATTGCATGTGGTTCCTTTGAAAGGTTCGGTGAACACTTGCTAAGGGTCTGCTTTATTTCTTGTGAACCTTCTTTTTTGTATTCCATACATAACAATTTTTTTTAGCAAAATATTTGTGTGTGTGGTTTTTTTTGTAAATCCTACATAATTGAACAAAGTGGAAGAGGAAAGAAGGTTTGTACTATCGAACATACAAGAGTTTTTTTGTGTGTAACCGTCACCATTTTCTTTTTGCGACCAAGCACACGAAATACTAATTCCGCTCCCACCTGTACCAAAATCCAGCCAGAGGATTCAGTTATGAAAATGTTTAGTCTGCCCCGATGAGAGACTTATGGCCTATACATAAGAAAAAATGACAATGCTAAAAAGCACATATATAACTAGAATGAAACCTTGAATTTCTTTCGAGGCTTTGTAATATCTAATTCAGACATATGATTAAGAGGACAGAGTGCCTTCACACCCCCAGGAATTTGCACTATAGCATGATCGCCGTCAACCCTGACAATCTTAGCCTTCACTACCATCCCTGGCATTGCATCAGAATGAGTGAACACAGATTCTTCAAGAGCACTAGGCTGCATGATATGAAATTCAGGAAATCATATCACTAAAAATGATACCGAAATATACAAATAGTCAAATAGTTAGATACAGAATACATAGCGGAAGAGTAATGCTAACGCAAAAAGCATTGCAATAATTGAACTATCATCTTCAACTTAGAAGATGGAAGCAGAATGACAACCTTCAAACTTCCTATAGCAAGTCCTTCCAAAAGCCTTAATCCCTGAATACGAACTCGAACATGATTACCTTCCTTGTACTTTTTCTCAAGCTTTTGGATCTCTTCCTCATCAAAATCAACAATCTGTCAAGATCAATTTTAATTATCATTCACATTTTGTGTAATGTGGTAAGCCTTAATCACAATAGTTAGCTGACTTGATTCTCATCTGTAATGAAAGAACTGCACTTTGTATCATTAATACTAGTCGAGAAAATACATACACTGACAAAAGCAGGAGCTGACTCTGGAATTGAAGGAACTTCAAGGAACAATCCGGCTCCTCTATCTACCCTGACAACTTTAGACTCATCATATATATCTCCAATGTTAACATGCTGCACAAGAGTTGATTACATTAAAAGGCACATTCACTTTTGGACTTCGCTAATAAATGGAGGGGGGACTTGCGCCACTAAATTGGTATTACTTCACAGCATTTGTTTTTCTTTTTTCTTTTTTTTGTTTCTTTTTTTTGTGAGAGAATATTATCTTCAATTCTGAATATCCATAATCTGAACCGGGAAATATTAAACAAGAAATGTGACAGAACAAATACATTTGCAGGTTAATAATAGAGGAAAAAGGAATGGATAAGAAAACTATTAATTCCACATTACGTGAAACACCCACACCAAGAAGCACCAACATATATGATTCATATACTTACAAAGGGAGGAATCTTGTTATGAACAAGATGTGGATTAAGTGTCAAGCCAACAGCTCTACTTGATGGATCAATAAATAGAATTCGAGCAATAACCTAGAAAAATAACAAGGAACTTATGTAACTTCCAGTGGAAGTAATAGCCAATAGCATGATCGCACAACATCATAGACCATAAACAAAAAAGTCATGTCCTTGAACTTGTGTGAAGACACCTCTCATGATGAAGAATTAAAATATGAAGCTACAAGTACAAGAAACAACAAAGTTAACTTAGCAATGTATTACAACGAAAATGAAAATCCTAGCATGTCAACAAATGATGAGTATGAAACATTGGTTTCTAAGTGAAGAGTGAATATGAATAAAACAAGGAGACTTTCTCTTTCTAAGAGGAAAAGATCTCACCCAACAAAAAAAAAAAAGTGTCATACTTTAACTCCAGATGTCAATGAAAAAGCATTCTAAACTGCATTTACCTACTACTGTATTGCTTTTCTTAAAATATCTTTGGTTTGTGTTTTCATTTTCTTTTTTCAGTTTTTATTTGTGTGTGTATGAAGAAAAAAAGTGAAACCAGGAAATAAAAACCGAATACAGGATTGCATTGTTTTACTATTCTCAATTTTTTTTCTTTACAAAATCCTAAAAGTAGAAAACATTTTATCAAATCAAATAGGCTCTAAGCTTTTATTTTCTCAGTTTCTTTTTTGGCAGATGTAACAGTTGTATTTCAGTGCAAAACAAGTTGCATTCACTGCATACAAATATCAAAATCAAAAGTACCTTCTGAGATTCACTGTATAAATCCTTCCAGTTTTTTGTAGGATAGCTTGTTTGCAAGTGAAACAGATCAACCTGCAATGGAAAAGTTCCAAAACTTAACTCTTAAATGCACTGGGTTTGTCTTGAAAATTTATTGGCTCTAAGTATACTGTATGCCTTTACAGACAAAGTTAGGATAGGCTTACAGTTCCAGTGAAGTATGTGAGAAATGACAACATAACGCCATTCTCAAGAATTGACTTCACACGTGCATTAACCATCATCCCTGGAACTAGAATATCAATTGATATACCTTTAAGATCCTTGGTCTGCATATAATGTACAAAGGAACTGACAATCAGAAGGGAAGGTGAGACCGTGAGAATCATAAAGATAGAAAGAAAAGCCCAAAATTGAACATAACAAATAGAGAGGAATCTTACCACACTTTTGGACATTATATCTGGGTCAGAACTCAAGTAAACCACCTTACGAACTTTATCAACACTCTTAACCAACCGTTGTATAAGTTGCCCAATTTTTACCTCATTTCCCTG
>NC_029786.2:104813607-104820189 GCF_000816755.2 Arachis ipaensis | reverse complement strand
TAAACATGCTATACACGATAAAGAGGAATTCACAACAGTCGGGTGACATTACCAGTCAAGCTATTTTTTGGTAAGAATCCTGTGAAAGAAGGTAGACCAAAGTGAAGAATGTAACCATGATCTTCAATGCTTTTCACATATGCATCAAGAACCTACACGTATACAGTGCACAGAAGTTGCCAAAATTCATTTTTAAATAAATATAAGCCCAACAAAACCAGTGGCAAAAGATAAAAATGGAAGAAGCATGTGTGCAGCGTGTGCAAAACCGTTACAAGTCATTTATGACCTACAAAATAGTTGCTCTAAACTTACCAAAGAGATTTAGTAAAAGGAAGTTGGATACTAAATCTTCTCAGTCCCCTTTATATATATATATAGATTTTTCCTTCAATAACTTATGAAATGAGACTTTAAACCAGAAAAAAAATGGAGGCTTTTATATATATAAATAAAGAAAGGTTAACAACAAAATTTCCGTATGTGAAAAAATTGGCTTACCATGCCTTCTTGAACAACATCTAAGTTCATGTTCTTGTGCAACAAAGAAAGACACAAAGAAAGCCAAATTTTTCTACTTCCTTTATCCTTGTTGTCATGGTCCAATCTTACTACAACACAAGAAACCAGCTGTCCAACAGAGAATACACTAGAAAGGAAGCTTTCCCCAACCTGATGCCAGCAAGTGCATATCAGAGAGAAGCTCTAGTTGCAAAATAACAACAATGGCTTATAGAATATAGAACCATTAATCCAGAAAATGTAAGGACATTGAGAGGTAAAAAATCGTACTTGATTGAAAAGGAAAAGAAAAAACAAATTCTTTTATACACACCTCGATTTCATTATCAAAAATAGGATCCACCACATCTGAACAATGAACTAAACCACGTAATCCCCCTGGTAAACTAATTACAAGGTCTTTCTCATTTACTTCAGCAACAGCTCCCCAAAGCTTCATTCCTGGAGTTATATTCTGGCATACATGAGATCAAAGCATTTATCCACAACTCAGAGACAGACTAATAATAATAATAATAATAATAATAATAATAATAATAACAATAACAATAATAATAATTCGGTATAGCAGAAGCCACTCAATTCAAATAAATGGTATTTGTAAAGAGTAAGAATACAGCATGATTTTGAACTCTATGAAAGAAAGATCAGGCATATCAATGTACACAAAAGATTTTTTAAAAATTTAGTCTTTCAACAGTTAAGTTAATTCGTCATCTCACCAACACATACTCAGAATTTCCATATTTTGCAGATGCAGCTGATTGACATGTATACTATATGCACCGCTTTTTAGGAACTGCACTCTAAATTTTCCACTCTCAAAAGCGGCACAAATAATTCAACATAATTTAGACATATAAACTAAATTACTACTAAGTAGTAAGATTTCGATTGACATAAAAATTAGAAGGAAAAATAAAACATTCCTCCACTGAACAAAGCTTCTTCAACCTACCCCAAGAGTGATTTTATTGACGCGCTTCGGCAATTTCCCGGTGACAGTATCGCCGAAGAGCGTGCCCCAATCATCTGCAGCTTCATCTCTCTTCCTCAGCGTATTCTTCCCTTTCTTCCTATTCCACTGATTCAGCTTCTTCCTTTTATCGGAACCGAACTCGTGGTAACCAAACACTTCACGGTCATCTCCATCATCCTTTCGCTTCGTCGGAACTTCTCTGCCTGAAAACATATAATGCAAAACAAAACAAAACTTCACATCCAATCCAAACCAAGCAAAAGTTCAAACTCAAATGCAAAGCCAGACTCATAGAACGAAGCTTCTGGAAGTTTCGACCTCGAGGGAAATCAGGAACTTCATCTTCCAGCTGCAAAGCTAGAGCTTCTGACTTCTTCTTCGCCGTTGCGGCGTCGTGTTGCTCTTCCCTCTTTGGTTTAGAAATTTTCTTAGACGATTTATCCATTCTTGGCTTGTTCTCTTTGTTGTTGCTGTTCTTCTTCTTCTTCTGCCATTTTTTCGAGTTCGGTGCCATCTTCTATTATGTTTCTCAGCGCTGCGTTTAGAACACGGATTCAGGGTTTACGAACAAGGGTTTTAGGTTGAGAAGAAGAAGAAGAAGAAAAATAACACTAACTAGCAACTACACTTGTTAGAAACCATGCAACTAAGCACTTAATGGGTCCGGGTTGTTAAATTGGGCCGGGTCCTTATTGGGCCAGTTTTATTTAAAGTCCGAGCCCGATTAATTGATCCTCATGGTAACTTTGTGTTATTGCATGTACCGAATCGTAGCCAACATTGTGGAGAAGTTTCTCGAATATGGTAGAGCTACAAATATTTCAGGAATCAAAAGCCATTATTTTTCTTTACCGTCACTTTTCTGCTATCTAACAAAACAAGAGCGCGCGAATCTCATCGTGAATAAGGTGAATATCGATCTTCCATTTGTGTTCTGATTTTTGTTGTTTCGTACTTGAATCCATTGGAAGATTGATATGGATATTCTTATTCTTTTAACAACTGCTGTTTCTTTTTTTTTTTCTTTAAATCTTCTGTAGCTTTGGCATTCGATGGTCTACGATTAGTGTCTTCAAATTGCTATTATTGTATTCTCCTTTTATTTTCTATGGATTGTTATTGTTGATGTTGATGCTGATAATTTTCTATAGCTTTGAAATTTATCGTTTGAGGTTAGGTTTTTTTTTTTTGCTTGTGTTGAATATGAATACATGAATGTAGGTGTGAAATTCCAGCATGAGAGGAAGAAGCTACAGCTACAGCCCATCGCCTCCAAGACGTTACAGCCATAGAAGGCGCAGTCCTAGCCCTAGGGGTCACTATAGAGGCCGTGGTAGGGATTTGCCAACAAGCCTTCTCGTTCGGAACCTCCACAAAGATTGCAGGTATGTTAGATCATGAGAGGATAATGAATTTTTAATCTTGTTGTATTTACAGTTATGATTTAAACAGTAATTGCTGTTCTTTTGCTATTCTGTGTATCAGGATCAGTATTATAAACTTGTGGTTTTCTGGCTCCAGTTTTCCGTGTTAATAAAAAACTATAATGTATTTTAGCATGTTTAGGTAATTTATTCTAGTTCTAGTAAAAGTAAAGTCAGCGCATAAAAAGTGCACAAAATCATCTTAATACAATTTCATCTTTTGGATCCAAAATTTACTTGTGTTGGTATACCTGATGCTGTTTGGATAATTAGATTCTACTTGTATTTTGCCATGGAAACTGTTGCTCCCCCCTTCTCAAAAGCTTGGAATAAGATTTTGATTATATAAAGCATTTGGCGTGCAGGCCAGAAGATTTACGTGGCCCATTTGGCCAATTTGGTCCACTGAAGGACGTTTATCTGCCTCGAGATTATTATACTGGGTAAGTTTCTTTCAGGTGGCCAAAGCATGGCTACTTGTTTTGAAAGATTTTGAAGTCTGCTCCCTCCGTAAAATGATTTGTGTTGTGTTCTGCATTTTATTTTGAGGTGTTCTATAAACTATGAACTCTAAAATATTAAGTTATATTTTGTGTGGAGTTAGGAAACTTTTTATGGTGGCTTTTTTCATCCCAAGTATTTAGTTATGCCACTTCATGCTCAATAAAAATTAATACTTCAATCATTTTTGTGGGAATGTGATTGTTTTATTTAAAGAGTTGAAGAGAAGAATGAAGTAATAAGAGTACTGTGTTGAAGAGAAGAGAGAAGTAATAAGAATGTCATGTTGAAGGCACCAATCAAGTAATAAGAGTTCTGTTCAAGGTGATATTAAGTGTACTGGAAGGTTCGGAAGGTTGAGTTTGTGTTCATTGTGAAGAAGTTCAAGTCTGAAGATTTTCCATCTCCATTATTATTTTGGCTTCTACAAGGTTAGCATTCATGCGGTGTTTATTATTGAATTATGTGGAGTGTCGAGCGTATGACTTATAATAATTTGGAGTCAGAAACCCAGAATCATATTTGTGGATATCTGCAATCAATAATCCACCTTTGGTATGCAGGTGTATTTATGTTGCTCATTGCATGTGCTGTGTTTGACACCTATTTTATGGTACAGGGAGCCGCGTGGATTTGGGTTTGTTCAGTATGTGGATCCAGCTGATGCTGCTGATGCAAAGTATCACATGGATGGTCAAATTCTACTTGGTCGGGAACTAACTGTGGTATTTGCCGAGGAAAACAGAAAAAAACCCCAGGAAATGAGAGCCAGAGAACGTCGGAGGTAAGGACATATGCAGGATGATTCATACATTGACTAGTCAATCGGAAATTGCTTCTTCTTGTTCTATTCTCGTGTTGAATTACTTGTTATTATGTGTTCAATCTTTCTTGGTGTGTAGGTCATATGATTACAGATCTCCACGTCGATATTCTCGCTCTCCACGCTATGCTCGTACCTATTCTCGTAGTCCTGGTTATTCACCTTCTCCAGTTCGAAGGCGAAATTCCAGGTTTGACTTTGAGTGTATTTGTTCTGTTTATTGTTTCCATGTGATTGCTTATATGTTTAGCAGTATTTGCTTATTAAGATTCTAAGAAGCAGTTTCATTCACTATGATACAGGTCTATCTCACCAAGATACAAAAGGTATAGGGACCGATCTTACTCCAGGTCACCTTATGGATCGAGAAGCCGCAGTCGAAGCAGGAGCTACAGTAGGAGTTACAGCAGGAGCTACAGTCGAAGCCCTAGCTACTCCAGGTGAATTAAAGTATGCAAGCTCGATGAACATGACGGAAGATGTTGTAGTTTTTTAAGTTGCTGAATGAACGGGCTTTAGGGCGGGTGTTGTTGATATATTGTGAATGTTAGGATACGGATCCGTTTAGTTTAATCTCAGCTTTCTGGCTTAGGACTTATTGGTACTCTATCCTACTTTATTTAACTGGTCGTTAGAACAGAAGCTTTGTTTTGCTCGTGTCATTTTAGCTTGAATATGGATTCTGAATATCGCCCCCGTTGTAATCTCTTCTCCTTTGTTTCTTCTGCAATGCGATCTGCTTGTGCCTTCACGAACCTGAAGTTCGGTATTAGGAAAGCCTACTTTTGAAATGCAATTTCATGCATTCATCCGGTGTAGCCAAATAAAGAGTTCTAGACATTCATTCAACTAAGAGATGAAAGCCTAGTTTGGCGAATGGCATAAGAAGGAACAAAGAAGATAATCTCTTGTATAATATGCTTAAATGTAATCTCTAATAACTTGACGATCAAATGTTCAATTATATATTCGAAGAAAAACACTACTAGGTTGGTTTGAAGACATAAGGATACAAATTCGTTGACTCTACGCTATCATTATACAATGTATGTTTAAAGACTAATGGTGCTGCTAAAACAAATTGACTCTAGTGCATATTATTTCAAATTTTCAAGTGTCAACAAGAAAATGTAGTTGGTAAATCACGTGAAGTACTTTACAATAGTGCATTGTTCAAAATTAATTTCGAGTTTTATATAGAAAAAAAGGTCCAATTATTCTCATAGCAAACGTAAAGTAAGATGGTTAGTCGATTATCTTTCATCAATGATATTAGCTTAGAGTCAATAAAAAATGATAAGACAAATTAAAATAAAAATTAAAAAACGAAACTATGGATAAGACAATGTAATGGGCCACAACTCAACCAGTCACAGGAAACTTTGTTTTCATGTGCTAGCTACTCCATATCTCTTTCGGTTTCAACTTTCAACTAGTACTAGTAGGTAAAACTACTTTGTAATTTCGTATTGATAATGCACAATTTCACACAAAAAGGAAAAAAAAAAAAAAAGAAAGAAAAGAAAAGAAAAAGCAAAGGAAAAAGAGAAGCTTAATTTCATCGATATTCAAATTTTAATTTCTTTTATTGATAAATAACCTATAACATATTACATACCCTTATTAAGTTTACAAAATTTAGAGATACATCTTGATCTCAAACTTAGATGAATCCTCTCCAAACCACAAGCGTAGACTGAAAAAAAATATACATTATCAAAACACTATTTCCTTCTTTTTCTTTTTCTTTTTCTTTTTTCCTTAGTCTTTTGTATACCTTTTGCTGTTGGCTCATAACATCATCCTCAACTTTCAAATTACTAATGATGATTGAATTGGCCTCAAATATTAAATAATGCAACTATCCATCACTTGAGTATCCTATATCCCTATTATCCTAGTCGAATCTAGAGGTTCATATCCCTGAACATACCACATATATTTTCTCAAATTTTCATCGAACTACCAGAAATTAGATGCATTATTCCTAATAGTATAAAAAGATGTGGACAATTCACCTGCATGGCATTGTTGCCTCCCTTAAAAGCTCCTCCATAGTATTCTATTACAACCCACCACACTAAGATATACATACATGATACATACATAGCAACAAACATTAATATTCCCACGCGCCTAGTGACACACTTTAAATTAATTGGTCTACTACTCTACTATATGATTATAAATAATAGGGTAATTTCCTTTTCATTAATTGGTCTACTATACGACTATAATGTGCTATTTTTATAATATGAATGTGACACTTACAGATACATTTTTTGTTTTTTTATTTTTAGTATTTTTTATTTTCAAAAAAAAATGTCAAAAAA
>NC_029786.2:104812335-104813096 GCF_000816755.2 Arachis ipaensis | reverse complement strand
GTGAAAATAAAAAATATATTTTATTATTTTATTTTCCTATAAAATTATAAAAATAGAAAATATTAAAAATAAAAAATAAAAGCATAAACCATATGAATTTTCAATTTTTTCCTTCATTTTTCATTATTTCTTCTTTTTTATTAACAAAATGTGGCCACCACGTGATGACATGCATGCAATGTTTTTCCAATATACACGACTAATGCCATGCATGTGCTTAACCTCCTATTTATTTTTTTCAGAAAAAAATCATTATTATTAAAAGTAAGAGAAACCTGTGTTCTAGATAACGATAAATGTTATTAATGTCACATTATATTGAAAAGTTTTTAAATATATCTAAAACATCAGTATTTTAATAATCTTAATCGTTAATTTTAATTAATATATATTATATATATTTTTTATAATTAAAATCAACCATAAAAAATATTAAAACCCCGAAATATTTGGTATACTTAAAATTCCTCTCATTATATTTATGGTAACGTGGTATGAGCTAGTAGCCTAGTAGTGCTAGTACACTTCCACCTCCGATCTAAGAAAAAGGCAGAATGTACCAATTCACTTTTCAATGCAAACAACCTGGCAAATAGATCAGAAGATGTATGTGGATTCGTTAATAACCTGCTTTTGAGCATGTTTTAGATAATAATATCTATCTAGCTAGTTCTTTTTAATTAAACCATCTATCTAAGTATCTATACTACATAACTAGAATTGAAAGTATGAAAATTAAAGATTAATTTTGATATATTTAC
>NC_029786.2:104811436-104812205 GCF_000816755.2 Arachis ipaensis | reverse complement strand
AGTATATTTGTATTTTTGAAGTTTATTAAAAGTTTTTAAAAATATTTTTTATTTTATTTTGTTTTAATTTTATTTATTTCAAAAATTTTTAATTTGTATCAAATATATTCTTAATAACTAAATTTTCATAAAATTTAAAACCAATCTAACAATAATACATGAAAATTATACTTAATTTACTTGTATATATTGAGGGTTGTTTTTATGAAATTATTGTTGAATTGATCTTAAATTTTTTAAAATTAAATTAGCCGCTAGATGTATATTTAATGCAAATCGAAAACTTTTGAAAAAAATTAAAACAAAATAAAAATTAAGAATATTTTTAAAAGTTTCACCAAACTTCAGAGACAAAATATACTTCACCCTAAATATAAAAGCCAATACATAACTAATTATTTGTACAAAATTCTTTTATATTGACAATTTACTAGCTATATTTAAAATAATGTATATGTATAATTAAACATATGCTATTTTTATTTATATTTTTTATACTATTTTTTAATCTAATAAATAAAAAGAAAAGTCTAGGGGGCCAGCAAATTTATTACATTTTGGCCAGCATGTAACCAGCAGAGAAATGTGAGCTATTGGATGATATCTCACACCAATCTCACACCATCAAATCATCATTGATGGCTAGTTGATGGCTATCAATCACAAATGTTGCTGCCCTAGCATTGCTCTAAATAAAAAATTAATCTATCTTATAACTGATAAGTAAGTTAACTATTAGGATAACTTAAATTAATTAAAAATTATGCTA
>NC_029786.2:104786044-104811322 GCF_000816755.2 Arachis ipaensis | reverse complement strand
ATATTGTTTTCCAAACGTGTTGCACACGCGCCGATCCTGCGTGTGTGCTTAAACCAAATCAGATATAACTAGTTAAGAGGCTTGTTCCTTTTATTATAAGAGAGTCTCCTTCTACACATTTTCTCATTCCACACACTCTCTTTGCCTCTCAAAGCTTTCAACAAAAAGCATAGTAATTGATAGTAAGATGGGAAGGCTTGCACCATTGTCAGAAGAACCTATCAATGAAGAAGAACAAGATTATTATGTAACCAGCAGCAACAACAAGAACTCATCATCATCATCATTATCAAAGCATAAAGTGTTTCTTCATTCATGGCGTAATTGGAACTGGATCAAGAACCACTTCTCCATTGCATTCAACAAGAAGTCCAACCTCAAGATCCTCCTCAGTGTTCTTGGTTGTCCTCTCTTCCCTCTCCCTGTCCACCCCAAACTACCCCTCAATGAGGCAAGCTAATAACCAATATAATTATAATAACCCCATTAATTATTATATTTTCTTCTCTTTCTATTTAATTTTTTTAATACTTTTTTACCACCTTAAACTTTTTACCAAAAGAAATCATTCAAAATGAAATATCAAAATTTATATATATTTAAGTGTATATAAAAAATTAGCTATTTATTTAATTTATTTTATATTTTAATATATATTTTATACCACTTATTAATTTGGTAGTTGGTTTTTAATTAATATTAGCATAGTTGATTGTTAATTCATTTGCTTTAATTTCCTTATCAATTTTGGTTGAAACTTGAAATGTAGTTCTATCAAAATAGTCACTAGCTTAAAAAGTTAGCAAAAAGTGCTACAAACTCCAAAGGTATTTTTAGTCATGATTTTCTTTATGAATTTATCAACTTCTTTAATCTTGGTCTTCATTCCTAATAACCAAAAAGTGTGTCTCTGTTTATCACTTTCTTTATACATATTGGAACCTCTTTAATAAATTATTATCTATATGTTGCCACCAATGTTTTCAGTTACCATGTGCATCTACTAGCTACTTTATTTAGTTTAAATATTAATCTTTTTCATGGCTAGCACATTGCATAGCAAATTTCCAAATAATTTTTCATAGAAGATGTTGTGTCTTTAAATAAACATTACTTAATACATTTATGTTTTAAATTATTTTTTAATTTAAACATATAGAATGACAGATAATTTAGAAAAAAAAAAAAGAAATAATATATGTTTTGTTTCTTCCTTTTGTAAATATATGTTTATTATATAGGTATCATCATCAGCACAATATATTATACAACACTACAGTGCAGCCACAAGGTGCAGGAAATTGGAAGGGACAGTGAAGAATGTGTTCAGTACCGGAAAAGTGGCAATGGTTGTGGTGGATGAACTTGTTAATAATGGTGGCTCAGAAAAAGGGTGCTTTGTAATGTGGCAAATGGTTCCAGATAAATGGCAGATAGAGTTAGTTTTGAGTGGACAAAAGGTTGCTGCTGGTAGCAATGGCAGTGTGGCTTGGCGTCATACTCCATGGCTTGGTACACATGCTGCTAAAGGTGGTGTTCGTCCTCTTCGTCGCACTCTTCAGGCAAGTTCGTCCCTTCCATCTCATAGTCTTAACTCTTAACTATCATCTTCGTGGTATCTTAAGTTTTTGTACAGGTGAAAATTTATGTGCAATTATTTTTTGAAGATGATATTTTAAATTTTTGTATAGGTAAAAATTCACTCACAATTATTTTTATGTAAAATTGATAATTAAAAACAAATTCACATACGATTTAATTAAATTTATTAAATTATCTAATGATTCTCAAATTTTAATTTTATATTATGTTTATGTAAAATTAATAATTAAAAATTATTAAATAATAATTTAATTAAATTTATCATATCATACACTTCTCAAATATCAATTTTATGTAAATTACTTTATAGAAACACAAATGTCCGTGTGTTTTTAACAGGGGTGTTTAAATTTAAACCGATCTAAATTAAACCGTTCATTCAATCCGATTCAAACTGAAAATCGATTAAAATCGTACTAATTCGGATTTGATTGGATTCTATTTTTTGCAAATCGCTGAATTGGATCGGATTTCGGATCTACTTTTTATAACCGATCAAATCCAATCCAAACCGCACAATATGCTATAATATTATTATTTTATTATTATATTTACAATTATACTTATAACATGTTCAATTTGTTATACATTTTTCTATTATTCATGTATTATTATTATTTAATAAATATTTTATGTTGAAAATATTATTTATTTATTTATTTTAACTAACCTATAATTTTATTTCTATTGTTATGTTATCGTTAGTTTTTTAAGATATTATTAAGACTTGTTATGTCATTGTTGATTATTTAAAATTTGATGTTGAGACTTGTTATATGTATTTAAATTTTTTTTTTTAAAAACCATAAATCCAAACCGCTTGTAATTGGATCGGATCGGATCGGATTTCCAAAAAAAAAATAAAATCATCCAATCCTTTTTTTAATAATTAATTTTCATGTTAAATTCTTTAAAGGGAGTTATATATATATGTAAATCAACTTGATATGAGAGAAAAGAAGGACACAAATAGCAAAACTCTCTTCCTAATTACAATAAATGGGGGGTGTTTGTGTTTGTTGTTAATTAGTATATATATACTATCTTTTTGGTTGATCAAGCAATAATATATGGTGATGATAATGTTTCCAAATTTGTGGTACATATATGTATGTTGTTCTTAGTCTTTGTTTTAAATTCCTCAACAAATTGGGTGTTGTTTTTGTTATTATTAAATATTAATTAGTACTATTGTTTTGGTTGGGGGAATGAAGCAATGTTTGGTGACCTTAAACTTAGTTTGTCCTTTCCATACTACTAGCATTACTTTCTATAATTATTTTCCAAAAGTTGTTGATGGTATCTTCAAGAAGATTTTTTAGATCTGAGTCACAATTTAATGTCATACAACTAAATAAAACTGTTATTACTTATTAGGATAATTAGATTCAGTTCCTAACAAAATTAATGGTGTTTAAACCTAACCCCTTATACATGACAAATTTTGGAATGTCTTGTTAATGTGTTATAGTGGATTTTGGAATTTAATTTATTGGAAAAAATAATGAGAATCAGATTTTATATTTATTCAAACCTGTAACTGATGTGGACTTCTAATCAAATATATTTAATTTGTTTAAATTGTCATGAATGTGAAAGTTGATGTGGTTGTTATATTGTTCATTTTAATTAATAACTATCTTGAATATATCTGTATGCTACCAGCCAGGCAGCCATTATAATGAGTCTTTGTTTCCCTTCAAAATTTCATTCCTCTGTTTCATTTTCCTTTATTTCTCAACCTCCTCCAAATATATGAATTAATTACCACAATTATGTGTAACTATTTTGGCTTAGCCAAATAATTTTAGATTCTTCAAAAGATAAGCACTGGTTCTGACTTTATCATGAACAATTTGTGTACTTATTTAAATATGAATAAATTATTATTTTTTATTATAAAAGATTTTGTCGCTGACAATTCTATCAACGAAAAATATAAACTAATTCAATTGTCTTTAAATATAGAATTAATTCGATAACTATCTAAAATTGGTAATTTATTGGATAATTTTATTGAAAGATTTAGATAGTTTTATCGAATTAATTGTCTAATCCAATTTTGATGATTCTCGAGTTAATTAATTATATCTTCTATAATTAAAATTATTAGCTCTCAAATCTTTTATTATAAAAAATTATAGAATTTAGTCACCAAAAAAATAAAAAATTATAGAATTTAGTCTTTTAAATTCTATAATGGATAAAATGTTAATTTATATTTATTTATTGCATCTTTTTTATCCACTTAGCATTGAAATTGGCTTATCAACATTTTAAATAAACTAGTTAGTAGGTGAAGAGTAAAAAAATGGCTCCAAATTAAAGTTCTAGAAGTTTAAATATTCTATTTTTGTTCTTGTTATTTATGTTTCATTTGTGAATACTTTTTTCATAAATAACTTATTTTTTAATCTATTACCCAAAAAAAAAAAGTTAAATATTGTTTTTAGAATTAAATTTTATTTAATATTATCTAAAATGTTTAGATTGTTGTTATTGCAGGGATTAGACCCTTTAGCAATATCTTGTGTATTCAGTGGAGCACAATACATGGGGGAGAAAGAAATGTCAGAGATGGATTGTTTTGTGTTAAAACTTTCAGCAGATCAAAAGGATCTTGCTCAAAGAAGTGACAACACAGCAGAGATGATCAAACATTCCATTTTTGGTTACTTCAGCCAAAGGAGTGGCCTCTTAGTTCATCTTGAGGACTCATATCTAACAAGAATTCAAGCTCCAGGGTCATACCCTACATACTGGGAAACAACAATGTCAACAAATATTCAGGATTATAGGCCAGTAATTGTGGATAATAATAATAATAATAATAGTAATGATAATAATGGTGTCATGATTGCACATGCTGGCTCATCAAAAGTTATAATCACAAGGTATTAGAGATTCATAAATATTAGTTATTTTTATATACCTATCTCAAATTATGAATACAAAGATATTTGGAGATGAGTTATGCTACGTGTATATCAAAATTAGCCACCAAAATCAGTCATCAGTATAAAATACATGCTGGAATATAAATACACATTGAAAATAAATTAAACCACACATGTATTTATATACAAATACATTGGTGGCTGATTTTAGTGGCTGATTTTGGTGTATAAATAGCATTTTTGTTTGGAGATATATGTTTTTTCAAAGATAAATAGTTAGAAATCAACAAATTTTTTTAAGATAAGATTTATTTTTTTCTATAAAAATTTGAGAATAACAAAAAAAAAAAAACTGTAGCAAATATATATAACTGAAATCAGTGTCCTTATATTCATCATTTTATATAAGGATATTAATTTCAATTATAAATTGTTATCTTTTTTTTATCATTTTGATGAATTATCTTTTTTGTAATTGTTTCCTTCTATTTTTCTTTGAATAATGCTCTAAATTAGGTTTTTAAAGTTTTTTAGTTGAATACTTTAGTTTTTAATAATTTTAATTATTAACTTAATTCTTAAAATTTTATTTCAATAAATAAATTATTTCTCATATCAGATTGTTCATCTATTTAAAGAGATTATAATAAAAATTTTAAAAATTTAAAGAGACTATTATGTTTTTATTGAACAATAATAAAAACTTATTTATCTTATCTTTTATAAAAAATTGTAATAAAAATTAATTTATCTAATAAAAGAAAAAGTTATGAACAAATTTGTAATTAAAATTTGTTAAAAATTAAAGTTATTACTCTTCATCTTTTATTCTCTGATGACCATAATTCTCATCAATACAGGTTTGGTGATAACATCAAGGCTGGAACAGACATAACAAGGTTGGAAGAATCATGGACCATTGATGATGTGGCATTCAATGTTCCAGGGTTGTCTATGGATTGTTTCATACCACCCCAGGAACTTCAGAAGGATTATCCAGAAGAAGGTTTAGATTGGAGGTCTCCATTGCATAGATGATGTATGTGACTTGAAATTCCTGTAATTGTTTAGTGCCTTTTTATATGATATCTCTTCATATTGTTTTGTTGGCTATGTAGGTGGTTGATGCTAATTGTGGCTTAACGTGTATAATCATGCTTTTGTAATAATTGTATTGCATTATTAATCATTCTATGGGTTTAGTTAGTATATGTCAAGTATTGATTGTTAATATGGAATGAGAATTTTGAGTTTTGATTTGTTTTTCAGCTTACAACAAAATACAAACTAAGAAATTTTTAACTTTCTATCTTATTATTATTTTGAAAATATTTTAGCTGCAAGAATAAATATTTTGAAATAATAAATTATTAGATCAAATAATTTTATTGATAGAGTAATGCATAATTAGGTATAAATATAAAATTTTAAATATTTTAAAGACAAACTTAAACCTATCTAAAATCACTAACAAATAGATCAAGAATCAAGATACTTACCTTGCGCAGGCGGGTGAATAAAGATTAATTAAACATTTAAGATTTAGCGGATAATTAAACTAACATAATTAAGAATTAAGATTACTCAAAGTCTCAAACAGCAGTGTGCGATGATTAACCAGCTAATTCAGCCTTACTTCACAGATTTTCTTCTGCACTTATAGTCTTATACATGAATTTCGTGAAGTCAAAAAGAAAAATCAAAATGCGATTTCCACTCTCACACTCACTCCGTTTAGCTTCTTCCCTCCGCACCAAGTCAAACAAGTTTCAATTCCACCACTTCACCACCACCACCACCGCCACGCCGGAACTACGACCCGACCCGCCACCTATTCGAGTCGGCCTCACAGACTCGGCGGGGCGCGGTGTCTTCGCCCCCCGTCCGATCGGCACCGGAGAACTCATTCACACCGCCAAGCCCGCCGTATGCCACCCTTCTCCCAACGTTCTCCACACTGTCTGTTACTGCTGCCTCCGCAGAATCTCTAATCCCGATGGCTCCGAAGCTCAACGCGTGTCGTTTTGCAGTGAAGATTGTAAACGACGCTGCATGGTGCGTTTTAGTTCCTTTTTGCTTTGGCTCACCACTTGTTTGATGTTTTGCCTCTTAACTTTAAGCTAGACGATGCTTAATAATAGTAAAAAAAATTTAGGACATACAATAAGTGTACAATTATATTAATAATTTTGTTTAAATGTCTAAGAATTTACCTGGCTTTAGAAATTAGACTAATCAGTTCAAGTTGAAGCATTATCGGAAGATGAGTTGAAGTTTGTAGTGTCATATTTTCGAATCCAAAACTTACTAGAAGGAGAATGTAGCATGCAAAAAGGCTAGCAAATGATGTGCTATGCTTAGTGCTGAATACTTGAATAGAATGATGGGTTGCAAGTTCTGGGGATTGTGTAATACAACTTTTTCTGCGGATTTTGTATTACTAATTTGTAGTTTCAGTGAAGAAATGTGTATAAGATATGATGTTTAGAGTGGAAATGTAGGTTCAGCCTCTATGGATTCTGGCCTTGGTGTTTTTGAACTCTTGTATGCATTCTGTTATTTTTACAACTGAGACTCAAACCTCTGTTGAGATTTTCTTATTTTGAAATTTTATATTATTTAGGAATTTTACAATGTTGAGATGAAAGCAGATTGGGCGGCTTTTGATGACTATTGCGGGTAGGAGACTTTGTTATCAAGCATCAAGAATTGGTGACTTAATGGCAAATTGGCAATTGGCTTGGATTAGTAATGCATACAATTTTATCATAAGTTCTACTCTTTGAAATGTTTCCTCCATTTTTTACCCCTGTACCGAACTGACCATTAATGTTAATGGGACTAATTTTGCTCTTTTGTTTTGTAAGTTGCTTAACAGGTTTTAGATTTACCACAATTCTGCTCTTTCTTTTAATAAAAAGAAAATAATTTAACCGATGTATATTTTGCCTAATTTGAGTAATTTCACTTTCTTGTTTAACAGCATAGTATGAGTAGTAAAAAGGTTACAGGAGTCATACCATGTATCCCAAATTAGTCATTTTGATTGTTTCTTTCTCCTGCGTAAAGATGGCTTGAAACTAGGTATGATTTTCCAAAATAATCTTGTTTAACAGTTACGGCAACTTTACCGCCAATTTTTTTCAATGATCAGATGTTTGGATAGTACTAGTCATAAATGATTAAACATGTTGTTCATTAACATTTGATACTATGACTTATCACACCTATTATGTTGCTGACGGTTACTTGATCTCTTTGCAAAGGACCCATGGTTTGAAATATCCTTTCATGGTGAAGCGGTTGGCTTGCATGGTCATATCAGGAGTTGCCAGAAGTGACAGTGTTGACATACTTCAACCTGCCAATTTGACACCTCAGATGATTTCACGGGTGAGGCATGTAGAATTTTATTATAATGGCAATAAAATTGTGTGTAGGTAGTTATAATTTTTTGTCAGGTTTTATCCAAAAGAAATTAGATCTTTTGTCAGGTTTCTCTAGAAAGAATGAAATGTTTATAGTTTTGGAAAAGAGTTTAATTATGATGCATTGACAGTGCAAAATGTTTTACACAGTTATGCAATCACATCCGTCCTTTTGGATGACCATTCACACAGTCAATGAAAATAGTAGTTATTTTTTATAATGTGGCATTATGTGATTGGATGTACGTGTAAAACTGTTTTACACTGATGCTAAATTCAAATTCACTAAGTATTGTTATTTGGAAGTTTTCTCATTATTACTTCTTCCAATGTATTGCATAACTTTTCAGATGGAAGAAGAGTTTGGCTTGTTATGGAATGCTTTCAGAAAGACACTTATTTCAGATGAAGATATTTCTTGTATCCTTCTATGAATAGCATATTGATTGTATCCCCCTTGTGTCGTCAGAATTTTGTATGAAGTAGGTACAATTTACTAATCACTCAGCCACACACATACACAAAAAGACAGATATATAAGTTGAGAGACTACTTATCTAGCAATTTTCAAGTTTTAACCAAGCAATGGTACATTGGTGTTTTGGCACGAATTCGAATCAATGCATTTCGCATTGAGTTGGCTGCTGGGCTATATGAAGATCTTCTTTCGTCAGCAGCGGCATCTGTAGAAGCTGAAGCTGCCGTTGGACATGCTGTCTACATACTTCCGTCCTTCTACAATCATGATTGTGGTTGGTACAATTTTCTATTACTTCCCGTTGTTTCTATTAACAAAATGGATCTTACATGTCTTACTCTCTTCCCTAAATCCCTTCTTTAACATATGTTGCATTCCATGATTGGGAGAACTTGTAAATGTTGAACTCCTTAAACCATATCTTTTGGAGGAATTGAACGATCTAACTAATTGGTATTGCAGATCCAAATGCGCACATTATATGGATAGATAACGCAGATGCAAAATTGAAGGCCCTTCGTGATGTTGACGAAGGTTTGGCCTATGTTTTATTTTATTTTAACTTATTGTTTTCTTCCAATTTTTATCTTGTAGGTGAGTTATCTGGCAACTTTTAGATTTGATGCATTCTTCATCTAAAAGCTCTTAAATTTTTTTTTTTGAATTGGAATGAAATTTTGCCATTGTTTCGTTACCAAACTTTATGTAACTATTCCAAATCTCGGATATAAGAGGAGGCTTCTATTTAGTTGGATGCAGCCAATAGAACTTATGTCCAATCAAATCCTGAGAACTCACCACAGAATATAACTAGGAAAAGCAAGTTTTATGAGCATCTTTCATGATTAGAAAAAGAAGCCACTTTCAGTTTCTAACATTCTTATTAGGAACCTTGTACAATACTGGTCTCTATGAGTAGCAACTGAATTCTTTTCTTTTAGCTGATTGAAATTGCTTTGAATAAGCCATCATTGACGGACTAAAGTTCTCTTTCTTATTGTAAGCTGCAGGTGAAGAACTTAGAATCTGCTACATTGATGCCAGCCTGGACCGCGATGCTCGGCAAGAACTTTTATCTCGGGGATTTGGTTTTCAATGCAACTGTACCAGGTGCATACATGGAGATTAATCATTCTCTGAAAATTTCGCCCTAGATTTTGCAACAATTTAGTGGCCCTGAGAAGTCACTTTTATATCTTGGTGTGTACCTGTTATCATCTGATTCTGTAGTACTCTTTTATCTTCTTGAATAGAGTTTCTCGTGAACCTTTGATCACAATTTAGCGATGTTTAATACAAGTATGTGTTATTGTAATAATTTGGACAGTGATTTGATATAATTATTCGAAAGCATTATATTCTTATACTCACATAAGAATATTTTACTATAAAGATTTTGCTTTAAATATTTAAATATGTATGTCATTAAAGTATAATTACTTAATAATTAGCTTTATGCTCGCCCCAACATTATATCAAATGAAACATTTTAGAACCAATTTCATATCATCATCATAATAAAAAAAATCCCATAATGGTATAGAGATAAATTATGAAAAGTCAAAGTTGAAAAACATGACTGCGTTTGCCGGGAGTCGAACCCGGGTCTATTGCTTGGAAGGCAATTATCCTAACCGTTGGACTACAAACGCTTGTTGCTGTTAGATTTCCAACCTCAAAATATTTATCGATTGATAAATGTCTTTTTTTATTTTTTATTTTAATGATGGCTATAATTTTATCAATTTTCATAATTCTGTATCTGTTTTAAAGTTTACTTTAACCATATGAGAGAAGTTTCAAATTAAAATATTTGTAATAAAGATACAATAGCTTGTCAATTTATATTTTTCATTATTTGAATCTCTTATTTTCTATTCTATCGTAGTTTGGATAGTTGTAATTGTGATTTTGAGTATGTCAAATATTGAGGATTGTAGGAATTGAAAAAAAAAGGGAGGAAAACTTGTCATATGATAATTATCATCTTATACACTATAGTTTTTCATATTTCTCAATTACTAGTCATTAGCATTTAGCTCCACTGATTTTGATGCGCGAGAGAGAGAGAAAAAGCACAGAGAATGCATGGTGTTGACTTAGGACATGTCACATGTGCTGTGAGACAGTGAGAATTTTTATGTCATGTATTTTCCATGTTATATCACTCTTATAGAAATCATAATTTTAATCACTTGCAACCAAACTGAGTTGGCATCATCATAAAAAGCAATTACAACAACTTTCAAATGTGTGGTAACAAAGAAAAGAAGTGTCTCTCATGAATTTCAAAAAGTCTTTAACATCTTGATTGTCTTTAAAAATACGAAAATTCTTACATGGTCCTGAGCACATTTAATGCATGCTCGAATATCAGCAACAACTACAATCACAACTATAAATATTTAGGGCTCTACATTAAATGTGTTTCAAGAACATGCAAGTATTTCTCTCGTAATATAAAAATATTTATGTTTATGACAAATGAATATTATGTTGATGTTAAATGCTAATCAACAAATTACATAACTTTATTAACAAATTTAACTGAAATTTAATAATAAATAATAATTAGTATTAACCCTGTAAAGTGGATTCTCAAGATTTGAACCTAACAAATTTGTAGCTCTCAAATCTTGAGGGGCTATTTTATCCCCTGAATTTTTGCTGAAATAACTATACTAATATAGTTTACCTGGCTATATATCCTAGGTGCACATGAAGGAGAACCAGTCAAAGTCTCACACCCTTTCTTCCTCTACATTTTCTAGTAAATAAAATACCATAGAAAACCAAAACTAACCAAAGATGAGTAATCAAACAAATGAAAGAAAGAGAGCTCTCCCGCCATCTTAGCTTTAGGTGCCTTTGTGGGAAGTGTGACAAACTGACAATGAAGCAAAAAGAGAGCTTCTTATGAAATAATAATATAGTCACATTTGATATATAAAAAAAAAAACTATATATTATAAAGGTACCTAACACTCAACACCTTCATCCTTAAATCCACCCTACCTCTCTTTCTTTTCACTTCAATGTATCAACAACATTACTCTTCTCTCATTCTCTTTGTATTGAACTGAGTTTGTTTACTTGCTTTTCTTTTTTTGGTTCAGAAAGAAATTAGCTAAGGTTTCAACCCAACAAATTTTAACTGCATTACCTTTAGTTAGTGTTAATCCTTTTGTCTTTGTTGACATTGGTTCTTGTTCAATTTTCCTAGCAAGTCATGGGGATACTGTCCCTAAGTTCTTCATCAAGTTTACTAAGTAAACTCATTGGTATGCATGAAAATAGTGAATGGCACCATGCAAGGAGGAAGAACAATGTTGTGTTCTGCCAAGGTGGTGGAAATGTGATCAAGTCTGCTGGCATGTCTTCCGTGTTAACAGAAAGATCAGCATCGTTTAGCGCTGATCACGCCACGACTCTAATGGATGCAGGAAGCTTGGTCTTGTCTCAAAATGGGAAAAGCCAGACAGATATTGTGGTGAAGGATTTGGTGCCTTATGGTGGACCAACATCCACCACATTAGTAGGATTTGAAGATGGAATAGGCATTGTCAAATTCCTAAGAGGGAAGAAGTTTTTTATTACAGGTGCAACCGGTTTTCTAGCAAAAGGTAGAGTATAAAACCCTTTTTTTTTCTAGAAATGATCTTGTTATGTATCTTAACTATGATCTATAACAGCATATGTTTTACTATTTGAACCAGTTCTTATTGAGAAGATTCTAAGAACAGAACCAGATGTTGGAAAGATTTACCTTTTGATCAAGGCAAAGAATAAGCAAGCTGCAATGGAGAGATTACAGAATGAAGTATGTTTTTTATGGAATTTTCTCTTTTTTTTCAACTTCATTGGATTTACATGTTTCTTCATCTCATTTTAAATGTTGTTTGCTTGTGATTAGATAATAAATACAGAGCTTTTCAAATGCCTTAGACAAATCCATGGAAAATCCTACAAAGCCTTTATGTTGAGCAAGCTAGTACCTGTAGTAGGCAACATTTGCGAATCGAATCTTGGACTAGATGAAGATTCTTCCAATGTTATTATGGATGAGGTAGATGTAATTGTAAATTCTGCAGCTAATACAACATTTGATGAAAGGTTAGTGCAATAATTTCGCAACAACAAGTTCCAACCATTTTAATATTGAGCTATTCATTGTAATAATTTGACTAGTATGATCAGATATGATACTGCTATCAACATAAACACCAAAGGACCGTGTCGCCTTATGAACATTGCGAAAAAATGCAAGAAGCTTAAGCTCTTTCTGCATGTTTCAACAGGTAAAAAGATAATAAGGGCCAAAAAAACAAGTAATCATCATTTGCTAATTTTTATTACATTATTAACCAAAGAAAACTTGCTTCCATTATGCAGCTTATGTCAATGGACAAAGACAAGGAAGAATTATGGAAAGACCATTTAGCATTGGAGATTGCATAGCTAGAGAAAAATCCATCTCTGAAATTCCACAAAGTTTTCTTCCAGCATTGGACATCGAAGGCGAAATAAACATGGTTTCGAATTACAATGGGAACATTGAAGACAACTTACTAGCTCAAAAGATGAGGGAGATGGGTCTAGAAAGGTATGCAGAGTCCTTTAGTTTTCTGTGTTCTCTTCATTGTTAACCAAAATAAAAAAAGTAAAAAATACTACTTTGTCACAAAATCCTTGACCATTTTTGGAATTGTTTGTCTAAATTTTTGTTATTTTGTTTTCTTAACAGGGCTAGAAGATATGGGTGGCAAGATACTTATGTGTTCACAAAAGCTATGGGAGAAATGATGATTGATAAATTGAGGGAAGATATTCCAGTTGTTGTAATTCGTCCAAGCGTTATAGAAAGCACTTTTAAAGAACCATTTCCTGGATGGATGGAAGGAAATAGGTATGTTAAATAATGGTAGGGCGAATATTTTCATATTTTCAAGAACAACCATGCTACATATACACCAAATACATAGTGGCTGATTTTTAGTGTGCACATAGCATTTTTGTTTCACGAATGTGAAAATATTTCTGTCACTTTAAAAATATTTTCAAGTGTGTTACATTTCTGAGAACAATTTTTACCTAGCATTCCACAAACATAGTCTCAGCTATATCAAATTGTTACATTCTACCTACCAAAGGCTCTGGAAGATACATGCCTAAGAAATCTATTCCCAGAAATAAGAAGGAAAAAGAAGCAATTCATCTACCAAGCACCTTTGAATAACCTAATAATAGCAATGACATTTGCATGATAGAACTAACAATTTTCTGTCAACTTTTTAGGATGATGGATCCAATAGTTCTATGCTATGGGAAAGGACAGCTAACAGGTTTCTTGGTAGATCCAAATGGGGTACTTGATGTGGTAAGTGAAACTAATATAATTGCATTATTTAATAGAATTCTTTACTTGGAAAGAAAAACACAGAAAGAATTTAATTCATAAACTCAGGTTTTCTAATAACTCAAACTAACAATGACTAATATGCTTTCATAGGTTCCATCTGACATGGTTGTTAATGCAACCTTGGCAGCAATGGCAAGACATGGAATGGATCAAAAGCGAGATATCAATGTGTATCAAATTGCTTCATCTGTAGTGAACCCTTTGGTGTTCCAAGACCTTGCAAGATTGCTCTATGAACATTATAGCTCCTCTCCATGCATTGACTCAAAGGGTAGGCCAATTCAAGTTCCATTGATGAAGTTGTTTAGCTCCACAGAGGAATTCTCTGGCCACTTATGGAGAGATGCTATTCAGAAGAGTGGACTCACAGCTATGGCCTCATCAAAGGGGAAGATGTCTCAGAAACTTGAAAATATTTGTAGAAAATCAGTGGAGCAAGCAAAGTACTTAGCCAATATTTATGAACCATACACATTTTATGGTGGAAGGTTAGATTCTAATTTAACCAACTTTATTAGATTTTATATTAGAGCTGTAATCTTTAAACATTGTCATATCCTTGTATCTGCATTATATAATGCTGTATCCCATACTTAATAATTCAAGTTTAGAAGAAAAAAAAAGTGATTAGTACTCTTTTCTAGACTAGATTAATGACATGAAACCAATTATTTCTTTGATGCAGGTTTGATAACAGTAACACAGAAAGATTAATGGAAATCATGTCTGAAGAAGAAAAAAGGGAATTTGGATTTGATGTAAAGGCAATAGATTGGAAAGATTATATCACCAATGTTCATATACCAGGTCTAAGGAGACATGTCATGAAGGGAAGGGGAATGGGTAGTTAGTGACTTACTTTGTGCTATGTAATCACCTGTCATATTCTCCAAAAACTTTTATGTATACACACTTTCCCTTGTTACCTTGAACACTATGAGAGTGTGGCAACAACTTCAACTACAAGGGAATCTCCATTATCCCATGCTGTAATTTATTGGTATAATAATCATATCTCTGTAATCTATTACTAAATAGTGTTTAATCATGCTAAAACTTTCTTGACACGTGTTACCACTCAATTGTTTTCTTTATTCTACTTCAATTTTTTTTAACAATATTAAAATGAAATGGAGTTCATAAATTGAATTTGAGTTTCCATACCTAAATGTCGATTGACCAATCTAAACAGGCACAAAAGTAAATTTAGAATCATTTTTCTTTCACAATGAAGCTTAAAAAATAGGTACATGGGTACATTTGATTTGAAAGTACATTACTTTTTTTTCATGGAATAATTTAAGCAAGTAGGACAAAGACAATAATGCAGATTACTGTATAGCTAATAAAGTAATAAGAACCATTTACATTTGGTTTTCTTAGTCAGTGGAGGAGGGGCCACATTAATTAAAACACCATAATTATCATTGATGTGATTTTTCAACATTTCTGAATAAATTTGGATTCCATTTAGAAGAATAAAAGTATCATAATTATCATTGATGTGGACCATACACTTTATGAAAGCACTCAAACATGTCACTGCTTTGGAGGAAGAAAGCAAGAAGCATCTTGTGAACTTGCCCGGAAGAGCAATAAACATTTGAAGTCAATATAATTTTGATACAAAAACTTTTATCAGTACCACATCATATACCTCATTACATGCTACTACTTGCTTACCCTTTGTGGGAAATCTGAGTTGAGTGCAAACAGAAACTACAAACCACTTCCTTGATCCATATTTTCTTGATCTTGTGAACATGGGAAATCTGAGTTGAGTCATGTAATATCACCTGCCATGTTATGCTAAAATGTTATATTATTAAATACCAAAAAAAAAATGTTATATTATTAAAGAAGAGTAAATTATATTTTTTATTCTCAAAATTTGACAAAAGTTTTAAAAATATTTATAAATTTTATTATATTTTAATTTTATCTAAAAATTTTTTGATTTGCATAGAATATATCCCTAACAGCTAATTTTTCAAAAAAAAATAAGACCAATTCGACAACAATTTTATAAGAATAACTTTTAAAATAAGCAAATTCAGCATAATTTTAATGCATTATTTTTGAATTGATCTTAAATTTTTTGAAAATTTAGCTGTCAAGAGTATATTTGGTACAAATCGAAAATTTTTTGAACAAAATTAAAACAAAATAAAATTTAAGAATATATTTAAAATTTTTGCCAAAATTCAGGATAAAAAAATATACTTTACTCTATATTCTAAAATGTTGATTATATAGATAGTATTACATAGCATACATAGTTTACCTTCTTTTCTTGGAGATTTGAGTGTATAGCAACAATTAGAACTACAAGGGGATCTTCATTATTATCCATGCTGTAGTTTGTTACTAAAATAGTTATGAATTGAATCCGTGATTTTGGTTAAATGTGGAAAGCATCAAAATTTGCTTAAACACAAATTAAACCTTTTTCTTTGCAGATTACTGTATGCAAAGCTAATAATACAACTAAGGACCATTCACATTTGATTTTCTCATCAGTTGGTGGAGGATGGTCCCCATGATGTTAAACATCATACTTATCATTTCAATACATTTGGATTCCATTTAGAAAATAAAAGTAACTTTTTCGATAAAAAAGTAAGAAATGTGTGAATGAATGTAAAAACAAAAGAAGAATTTTTGCTTCAACTTAATAATGGAAGCAAACATCACTCTATTGGCTACAGGATGCAGTGGACTATACACTTTATGAAAGCATTCAAATATGTCACTGTTTTGGAGGAAAGGACCCAGAAGCATCATGTGAACTTGTCCAGAAGACCAATAAGCATCTCAATTTTGAAGTCAATTTACAATACCATATACTTGGCTAAACTCACTGCAACCTACCACTTCCTTCTTACCATTTTGTGTTCCTCAGAATTTTTAAATTCCAGTGCAAACTACACAACTTCTCTCACCCTTACTTACTTTCTTGCTCTTGTGAACATGGCTGCATCAGTTGTTGGAGGAGCTTTCCTCTCTTCGTTTCTCAATGTTCTTTTCGACAGGCTGTCTGATCCTGAGATCATCAACATGATGCGAGGAAAGAAGGTTGACCAGAAGCTGCTTCAAAAGCTGAAGACCATTCTAAACGTGGTTGAAGCTGTGCTGAATGATGCTGAGAAGAAACAGATCACTGACTCTGCTGTCAAGAGGTGGCTCGAAGATCTCCAAGATGCTGTCTATGATGCTGATGACTTGTTGGATGAAGTCGCCACCAAAGCTGCGACTCAGAAGGATCCACCAGGTAACTTCCTGTCTCGCTTTCTCAATTTGCAAGATAGGGAGATGGTTACTAGGATTGAAGTTTAATGTTAGAGCATGGGTTTGTGTTGGGGAAGAATTTGATGTTCTTAAAGTGACAAAGACTGTAATAGAGGAAATAACTACTAGTCCCTGTGATATGAATAGCTTAAACTCAGCTCAACAACATTTAAGGAGTAAGCTAACAGGGATGAAATTCTTGGTTGTTTTGGATGACTTTTGGAGTAACAATTACACAGCTTGGGCAAATTTTCTGATTCCTTTTAGATGTGGAAGTGAGGGGAGTAAGATCCTTGTGACAACTCGTAGCGAAAAGATTGCAAACATGGTGAAAGGTTTTCATTATCAAGCCTATAATTTGAGTGCGTTGAATGATGAAGATTGTTGGGTAGTGTTTGCAAATCATGCATTTCTTTCTGGAGAGCGTCTAGCTTTTGAAAAAGTTGCCAGAGAGATTGTTAAAAAGTGCAAGGGATTACCTCTAGCTGCTCAAGCACTTGGGAGCTTATTAAGGTCCAAAGATAATGAAAAGGATTGGAAAAATGTTTTGAACAGTGAAATTTGGGAATTTTCTGAAGAGGAAATTGAAATTATTCCTGCTTTGAGGATCAGTTATTACCACCTTCCTTCGCACTTAAAACGTTGTTTTGTTTATTGTTCTTTGTATCCCAAAGACTATGAATTTGATAGAGATGAATTGGTGTTATTGTGGATGGCCGAGGGTCTTTTGCAACAGCCGAGGGGGGGAAGCACTTTAGAAGAAGTTGGCTATGAGTATTTTAGTGATTTAGCATCAAGATCATTTTTTCAACCTTCTCATAATGCTTATGAAACTTCATTTGTAATGCACGATCTCATGCATGATTTAGCAACATTCTATGGTGAAAAGTTCTATTTTAGAACCTTTGAAGTCAAGAATGTACTCAAGCACGATATCAAAACTCGTCATTTGTCATATGTTTTGCACAACAAGGATTCAGTCTCAAAGATCCTGGAAGTATGTGATAGTTTAAAGCATGCAAGGACATTGCTGCAAGTCAATTTGGATGCATATCATGAATTCTCAGAGGGAGTAGTAGTTCCTTGTGACTTACTAGAACAATTGAAGTGCTTACGAGTTTTGTCATTTAAAATTTTTTCAGATGATGAAAACTTGTTGCATCGTTCAATTGGTGAATTGATCCATTTGTGTTATTTGGATCTTTCAGACACATCCATGGTGACTTTGCCCGAGTCTTTAAGTTGCTTGTACAATTTACAAACCTTGAAGTTGAGAAACTGTAGAAATCTTAAAAAGCTTCCTAGCAAGATGCAAAATCTTGTGAATTTGCGTCATCTTGATATTTTTGGCTCTATTTCGGTGGAAGAGATGCCAAAAAAGATGAGCAAATTAAAAGATTTGCAATTTTTAAGTGACTATATTGCGGGCAAACATGAAGAGAATGGGTTCGTAGAATTGGGAGAGCTAGCACATCTTCATGGCTCATTTTGTCTTAAGAAACTAGAGAATGTTAAGAATAGTGTTGAAGCATCGAATGCAAGGATGGATGAAAAAATACACCTGAATGCTTTGGAGTTGTGGTGGTCATCATTTGAAAAAAGTGAGGTTTGTGATTCCCAAAGTGAAAAAGATGTACTTGACAAATTACGTCCTCACAAAGACTTGAAGATGCTAAGCTTATGGGGTTACAGAGGTACGATGTTTCCGGATTGGGTAGGGCAGTGTTCGTACCACAACATGACTTCGTTGGAGATGAGGGGATGCAGGAATTGTTGGGTGCTTCCTTCACTTGGACAGTTACCCGCTCTAACGAGATTGGAGATTTCAGGATTTGATATGGTGAAGAAGATTGGTGGGTCATTCTATAAGGGTGATGGAACTCATCAGCATCAGGAGACACCCTTCCGATCCCTTAAATCTCTGCATTTTGATGATATGCGTTGCTGGGAGGAATGGGAGTCATATGAATGTGATGATGATGATGATGCACCATTTCCGAAACTTGAGACACTTGAGATATGGGATTGTCCTAAGTTAAGAGGAGATTTGCCCACTTTCCTTCCGTCTTTGAAATCACTCCACATTAGAGGATGCGAGGAGATTGGTTGTTATCTGCCAAGAGCTCCCATGATACGCTCATTAATAATATCTGGCAAACAGGAAGCAAGAATGCGGGAGCTACCACTTTCCATGTTGGAGAGACTATGGGTTAATGGAGAGCAGCAGGTGGAGTATGTGTTTGAGGCCATGACCCACACCCAACCAACCTCTCTCAAAGAGCTAGGCATCTCAAATTGCTCATCAGCCATATCATTTCCAGGAGATGCTTTGCCCCCTTCATTGAAACAGTTGCGGATCAATAACTGCAAGAATGTAGAATTCCCAATGCAACACCAACAACATCACTCACTAACGAGTCTTCAAATAGACAACAGCTTCGATTCACTTAGATCCTTCGCGTTGCCAGCGTTCCCAACTCTTTGCTTACTGAGAATGGCAAGATGTGAAAATTTGACATCTCTGGAGGTGTCACAGTCACAGTCCCTCCTATACTTAACAATTTCAGGTTGCCCTAAGCTGGAGAACATAATAAGGCTGCCTGCCTCTTTAAGTGCACTCAGAATCTTCGAATGTCCATTGTTGGGTGAAGTCATAGAGAGGAAGGACCCCCACATTTGGCCATCCATTTCCCACATCCCTGAAATATATGTTGATAGGAGACGGATTGGCAATGACTCAACATCTTAAAAGAGGTAAATCTTTTGCTATCTCTCTATATCCCAAACCCACTTCATCTTCTCCAACATCGTATTCATTCTCTCCTACATAATCTTACTTTCATTTCCAAATTTCTATACCTCATTCAAATTCTGTGTCTCCTACTCTTTTGCGGAAAACACAAAACTGATTCCTCTCTTTTCATACTGTTCATCACCACTCTACTCAATGCCTACTTTTGGGAACTTATAGTATGGGTATACAATTTCCATTTTGGTCTTTTTTTTCCCTAATTTCTTCTTCTTTGTTCTTCATGTATAGGGACATTGAATGATTCTACTGGGACTTATCAATTTAATGCAGTTCGGTTGTGCACCTCCGTTCTTGTAAGGATGCTCCTCTGTCTCTAACATCTCTCTATTGAAGATTGTTTTGTTAATTCAAGGATCATACCTTGAGAATGATGAAATCTTTCCCTTCCATTTTTTACCTTTTCTATTAATGCTTTTTCTTCTTCTTTTTTTCTTACTTCAATCAGCTACTTTTGCACCATGCCTTGTCTTACACCCAAATGGAACGCCGTTCATTACCTTTCTTGGTGTTGGAGAAAGTAGTAATTAATGGAGAGCAGCAGGTGGAGTATGTGTTTGAGGCCATGACCCACACCCAACCAACCTCACTCAGAGAGTTAAGCATCTCAAACTGCTCAACAGCCATATCATTTCCAGGGGATTCTTTGCCCCCTTCATTGAAAGAGCTGTACATCATAGATTGCAAGAATGTAGAATTCCCAATGCAACACCAACAACATCACTCGCTACAGGGATTAGAAATACACAACAGCTGTGATTCGCTTACATCCTTCGCATTCCCACCGTTCCCAAATCTCCAGTCTCTCACAATCGCAAGACATGAAAATTTGACATCTCTGGAGCTGTCACAGTCACAGTCCCTCCTATACTTAATAATTTCAGGTTGCCCTAAGCTGGAGAACATAATAAGATTGCCTGGCTCTTTAAGACAACTCAGAATCAGTGAATGTGGGTTGTTGGGTGAAGGCATAGAGAGGAAGGACCCCCACATTTGGCCATCCATTTCCCACATCCCCGTAATATTTGTTGATGAGAAACTGATTCAATGAGTCAACATCTTAAAAGAGGTAACTCTTTTGCTATCTCTCTATATCCCAAACCCACTTCATCTTCTCCTACATCATATTCATTCTCTCCTACTTAATCTTACTTTTATTTCCAAATTTTGATCCTTTTTATTCCTAATTTCTTCTTCTTTGTTCTTCATGTATAGGGACATTTAATGATTCTTCTGGGACTTGTCAATTTAATGCAGTTCGGTTGTGCACCTCCATTCTTGTAAGGATGCTTCTCTGTCTATTGAAGCTTGTTTTGTTAATTCAAGGATCATACCTTGAGAATGATGAAATCTTTCCCTTCCATTTTTTACCTTTTCTATTTTAATGGTTTTTCTTCTTTTTTTTTCTTATTTCAATTAGCTACTTTTGCACCATGCCTTGTCCTACACCCAAATGGAAGGCCTTTCATTACCTTTCTTCCTGTTGCTCCTGCTTGCTTGCCCGTGCCCTTTGTTGGATTTGGTATAAGTTTATTTTCTTATTATTAATTCTGTTGAATTAAGAAACTAATAAACTCTGTGATCCCAAACATTTATGATTTGAGTTAATGTGTGCTAAGCAAAAATTGTATGAGTTGTTCTAATGTGTTTGTTTCGGTGCAGCAAGAAACAAATTGAAGTGAAGTTGGAGTAGGCTCAATTTGGAGAGCAAGGGAACCAGGTCAAGAATGATTTCACGAGGTGTGGTCTCTGCATCCATACAAAAGCTGAATTCATGGAAGACACCATCCTCATACAAAATCAAAAGTAGAAGTAGATGATGTAGAACAGAATTTCGCTAAGACCGATAGATCAATCAAAATGCAACAAGAGCACCTTCAATGATAAGGATACAGTTGGAGCAGCCTGTCAAAAATAGGCAGAAAGTGTACAAACTTGCAATGTTAAAAGAAAAAAGAGTTTTCATGTCTTCATCATTTCATTCTATTTTAGGATAGCTGATATGAGTTATTCTATTTATAAGAAAGAGAAAGCTTAGAAAGTGAGTATCAATTTCTGTCATGCTAGGATGTGAAAACATCAAGAAAAAGCCATGAGTGGCATTTGAGAAATTTGTTTTTGTATTTGGCTTGAATTGGTATTTGTAACTTGAATTTGTTTATAGTGAAAAGTTCTACCATTTGTTGTGGTGGAGACTGGATGTAGATCCCATTTTGGGATTGAACCAGGATATATCGAGATGTTCATCTTCTCTATTACAGCTTTCATTCACAATATCATTATAACTGTCATTTGCATATTTTCTGCAAAATCATGCGATAATTTTATAAAATATCTCTATCTAATAAAATAAAATTTTAAGCACCAGCTGCCTTTTTCTTTTTGGGCAAATGAAGATGCATTGAGAAAGTTATTATGTTATAAATATGAAGTGCATAGGGCAAAGATTGTGGTAGCAGCAATTTTTGCATGTTAGTACTAAGCAAAGATTAGGCTGAGTTTGGTAATTCTGGTATGGCTGTTATAGGTTAGTTGCGGTTTATAGATTATTTTCTATGTTCTGTATGTAACAGCATAGTACTATAGGTTGATATATAAGCATTAGTGTTATTAATTTTTATTGACATAGAATTGTAATTGTAATTCACTCTCATCAGTAAATTTGTTTTTGTATTTGGCTTGAATTGATAATTGTAACTTGAATTTGTTGAGAGTGGAAAATTCTACATTTTTTGTGATGGAGACTGAATGTAGATCCTACTGTTGGAATTGAACCAGAATATATCGTGATCTTCTCTATTATAGCTTTCATTCAAAATATCATTAAAAATGTTATCTGCAAATCATGTAAAATTGTAAACACTAGCATTTTTTTTAACAAATGAAGATGCATTCAGAATGTTGCTATGTTACGAATATGAAGTGCTTAGGGCAAAAATTGTGGTAGTAGGAGGTTAATTATTATAGTATTCCTCTTCTATTTTGTGTGTGACTGTGACAGCATAGTACTACTACTACAGGTCGATATATAGCATTCCTCTTCTACTTTCAATCCCTTCAATTCTCCTTTCTTTCTCCATTTTCTGATGTTTTTTTTCTTACTTTCAGTCTCTTAAACTATAATTTTGTGTAGGATTGTTGCACTACAAAAGTAAAATAATAAAATTTACAATAGATAGAAACAAAGTTGAAAATCAAATCATATGCTTTGGGTGCAAATTTCATTCCATTCCATAGCTGCATAGCTGCAACACTTAAACCAGGAGCCAAAATGATTAAAAGGTGTCACACATAATCACACATTCCATCCTTTTAAGAGCCATTAATTTAGACAGCATTTAAAATCCATGCCACATTATGATCCTATTTGACAAAACTAATATAAATTGAAAAAGGGTCAAATTTCATGCCATCTCTCTGACATAATCTACACAAAAATTCAAACTCAAACAACACATTTCCATTTTTTCTTTTTTAACATCAAATGCTATGCTCAACTTTACACACAAAAGCATGATATTCTTCTCTCTTTATATTTTGAGTGTGTATAAGTAAAATGAGTTCAAATACTGTTTTTCTTTTTTCATTTTTACAATAACCCAAAACCACCCTATTTATTCCCCATATTCCCATATATATAGCACCCTACACAACCACACATTCACACCCTTAACCAAAGCTTCTACTACACCACTTCTATTTTTCCTCTTAAGCCCTTTACAATGAACAGCCTCAAAAAATCACCATGTTTTCCCTTTATACCAATCCTATTCCATGATTTTTGCACTGATCCTTTTAGCTACACATCTCAATTATTTCATTGAAACCCCAAATTTCAAATCAACAACACAACAAGAAGGGAAAAAACATCTCCATTTCCAAAACCATATCCAATTAGTAGCACATTCAAAATGCAAAGGAACACTCTACCCTGATCTCTGTGTCTCAACCTTATCCACATTCCCAAACCTTGAAACAAAAACAATGCCACAAATAATCTCCAAAGTAGTCAACCACACAGTCCATGAAGTCAAATCTTCATCCAACAACTGCACCACCATAATCAAGAATCTCCAAAACACTCTCAACACAATTGAGAAAAGAGCCTTAGATGATTGTCTCAAACTCTTTGATGACACCATAGTAGAACTCAACACCACCATTCTTGATCTCTCAAAAAATCCATCATCATCATCATCATCATCTTCCAACCAAGATTTGCAAACTCTACTAAGTGGGGCAATGACAAATTTGTACACTTGTCTTGATGGTTTCTCACAAAGCAAAAATGGGAATGCTGTGAGAGGGTTGATAGAGGAGAAAGTGATTGAGATATCACATCATGTTAGTAACTCATTGGCAATGTTGAAGAAAGTGAAGACAAGTTTGAAGAAAGAAGAAGTGTCTGCTGAATATGGAACAATGAAGAAAGGGTTCCCTTCATGGGTTTCTGCTAAGGATAGGAAGCTTCTAGAAGGTGGAAATGTGAATGAAACTAAGATTGATGTTGTTGTGGCTAAAGATGGTTCTGGAAATTTTACTACTATTGGTGAAGCTGTAGCTGTGGCTCCTAATTCCACCACAACCAGGTATATATTATATTATTAAAATTATTTTATACTATATTTAAAGAAAATCATTCATTCCTTTCACTCATTGCATTACATTTTCAGCAAAATCTCATATGAATGATCATTTATAAGAGCTTCGAAGCTGATTTAGCTAAGAAAAATGGCAAGTGTATTTATTTTATTTTGTATATTAAATTAGCACAACTTAAAAATTAACTGCTCTTTTTTTATAACGGCATATTGGACTCTACTAAATATATAAGAATAATGCACTTTATTTACTAATATTTTTATTTTGAAGAATGAAATTAAAATGCAGTAATCAAACTTCTTATCCTTTACTTAATTCAACTTTGACTCATTGTTACACCAATTATGGCTTCTAAAAATTTAACCACATTTTTTAATTTCAAATAACAGAATATGTTTATTTAGTATATAACAATAGATGAATCTAGCCTAATATATCTTTATCTCAAAGTACAAAAAGAATCTTAGGTGTAGAAAAGTACATACAATAAGTGTAATAATAATGCCTTGTTAACATGTTATGATTTAGTTAACATTTTGTTAATTATTAAGTGTGATTATATATACTAGAGTGAGACCCGCGCAATGCGCGGAGAGGTAGATTATTTATACTATATAGTATATTTTAAAAAATGTTATATTAAAAATATTTTAGAGAACATATTATAAATAAATTTTGAATTTATTTATTTTTAAAAAAGACAGGTTATTTATATTAGAGTTATACAAAATTGCATTTTTTTTTATTTTTCGATG